>NC_056725.1:1205622398-1205842398 GCF_019279795.1 Protopterus annectens | reverse complement strand
TATATATGTATATATTTTATATATATATATATATATATATATATATGTGTGTGTGTATTTACATATATATGTGTGTTTAAAAAAAAAAAAAACAATTTCTCATCTTCCCCTCCTTCTCCTTCTAACTCTTTCTCTCTTACAACTGTCTCAACTAAATATATTAAATCTCTACTCTTTAAACTCAAACCCTGCTCCCCCTCAGCTGATAACCTACCCTCTTACTTCCTACATATAGCTGCTGAACCCCTAGCCTATCCAGTATCCATCCTGATCAACCGATCTATCTCTGAATCATACGTTCCATCAATATGGAAAACTTTCTACACATTACCCATACATAAAGGAGGTAATTGTTCTCATATATCAAACTTCAGACCAATTGCTATACTGTCTCCCCTCTCCAAGATTCTTGAGAAATGCATTCACAAGCAGATAATGCAATACCTTCTCCAACAGAACCTTCTAAAACACACACAACATGGATTTCGTCCCAAACACAGCACTACAACTGCACTAATATCCTTCATTATACTGTATCATTGGCCCGTGACAGTAGTAAACTAGTCTCATGTCTGTTCCTCGACCTGTCCAAAGCCTTTGACACTGTCTCCCATCCCCTCCTCCTAGACAAACTCTCTCCCCTAAGAGTCTCTCCTCCCACCATATCCTGGTTTTCCAGCTATCTCTGTAACCGCCAACAAGCTGTTAAACGGCACTCTGGTCTTTCTCCCCCCTAAGCGTCCCAATGGGTTTCCCCCAAGGATCCATACTGGGGCCACTGCTCTTCAATATTTTCACCAACCTACTTTACACTTCTTGTCCCAACTCCACACGTGTACAATATGCTGATGATTCTACTGTCATCACCATTGCTGACAGTCCATCTGACCTCCACTCTACTGCCGAAGCATCATTCAACACCATAGAGACATGGCTTTGTAACAACAAATTAATTCTCAACCCTAAGAAAACTAAGCTCCTACTCTTCCTCCCAAAAAAACTCATCAATCTCAAAACAACATTTTCCATCCTATCTAGCAATAACATTGTCACTACCTCTGACCCTAGCACTAAACTGCTAGGAGTCAATAATAGATGATCAGCTTAAATTTGATCACCAAATCACCATCTCTATCAAAAAGACTCACCAGAAACTCAGACTCCTTTACCGCATCAAAAGACATTTAACCATCTCAGCCAGAATAACTCTCTCCCATGCATTCTTCTTCTCACCCTCCTTTATAACTCTCAATTATACACAAATCTTAACACCACACTCTTAACCAGACTTGAAACTATGTATGATAAAGTTGCCAGATTTGCTGCAAACCAAACATACAAATCACACCATTGCCTATCTCTTAAACAGTTGCAGTGGCTTGAATTCCCTCATTTGCTGCTACTACAGCAGCTGTTAATTATCCACTCCATCCTCTATCTACCATCTTTCTGCCCTAGCCTTCAATCAGTTAAAACTAAATATTCCCCAACCAGGACATTACGTAGCTCAGACCAAGACTACCTACATATCTATAAACCCAAAACCAAATCAGGGTGTTTACTTTATTTTATTTATTTTATTTATTATTATTTATTTATTTAAATTTGTTGACCGGGAGTGTCTGACTGGACGTAGGTCCATTTTCAGCGGAGGCCCGGGGAGAAAAGCTCCACAGTTAAAATAAACAGACCGTATATACATTAGATTACATAGTGAATAACAATTTACATAGCAATTACTTACAACATATTTACAGATGAAGGACACAGTACATCAGTAGACAACTAGAATCTTTATCTGTGAAGTGCATACCAGACATTAACAAATGTTACAAGAAGAAGAAGTTTGTGCTGTATAATAAGTACTGGCTTATGAGCATCTGAACTTGCTATAATCAAGGTAGTTAGTGGAGTGGAAAGAAAGGTAGTGGTTGGATGGGGTGGATGATATTAGAGTGGGAGTTGCAAGGGCATAGCCAGCATGTTTTTAGTTGCGCTTTTAGTAAAGTTTTGAAGTGGGTGCATGATGGTATGGAGGTAATTGTGGGTGGGAGTGAGTTCCATAATTTGGCTATGGCGCAAGAGAATAGTGCTTCACCAGCAGAGTTATTGGCTTTAGTGATCTGCAAGTGATTTTTGCTGCTGGATCTTAGTGGTCTGGTGGTGCGATAGGGTTGGAGTAGATTCTGGAGGGATGGGACATTTAGTGGATGGTTTACTAGTTTGTGGGCGAGTGAGAGTTGATACCACTGAAGGAGGTGAGGGAGTTCAAGCCAGCCCAGTTCAGCAAGTGAGAGAGAGTGGTGACTACGGTAGGATGCCCCTGTGGCGAATTTGGTGATTTTGTTGTAGCCGGTCTCTAGCTTGTTTAGATCACATTGCCTTAGGTTGGTATATATTGGAGAGGCATAAAGTAGGGTGGAGATAAGGTGGGAGTTTGCTATTGAAATCTTTGCTGCTTTGGTGAGAAATTGCTTATTTCTGTATAACGCTCCTAGTTTTTTGTGGACTTTTTTTATAGTCATGGATATGTGAATGTCAAATTTTAGTTTATTGTCTATTTCCACTCCTAGCAATTTGGTGTGTTCAGTTGGGTATATAGTGGTGTTGTCTTTTGCCGTGATGTTAAAGTGAGAGTTGTTTTGAGTATGTTTGGTGGGTTGGAAGATGAGTAGTTTAGTTTTGTTTGGGTTGAGTATTAATCAGGCATCAGATAACCATGTTTCAACAGAGGAAAAGGCTTCCTGTGTGACTTTTTGCAGTTTTGGTAGGGACTGGGCTGAGCAGATGATGGTCGAGTCATCTGCGTATTGTATGAGTGTGCCATGTTTGGTGGCAGAGGCTAGATTATTGGTGTAAACAGAGAAGAGTAGGGGTCCAAGGATGGATCCTTGGGGAACCCCTATGGAGACAGGTAGTTGGGGAGATATGTCATTCTGCCATACAACGGATTGTTGGCGGTCAGACAAGTAACTCTGAAACCAGTTGGTGACCGATTGTGAGAAGGATAGGTTATTGAGGACATAGATAAGTTGTTTGTGTGGGACCATGTCAAATGCTTTAGATAGGTCTAGGAAAGTAGCAGAGGAGAGATAGCCACTGTTTTTATGCTGAAGGATAGTGTTAGTAAAGGAGAGTAAGGCAGTGGTGGTGCTATGGTTTGGTTGGAAACCATGCTGAGTACTGGAAAGGAGGTTGTTAGTAAGGAGGTAGTCTGAGACCTGAGAGTGTATGCATCTCTCTAGTATTTTGGAGAGTGGAGAGAGAATAGCTATGGGGCGGTAATTGGTTAGTTCTGTGGAGGGTCCGCCTTTGTGGAGGGGAATTATATGTGATACTTTCCACAGTGTGGGAACGTAACTTTCTGACAGAGATCGGTTAATCAAGATGGATACTGGGTAGGCCAGAGCATCAGCTGCGATTTGTAGGTATTCACTTGGGAGGCTGTCTGCTGCTAATTTGGTGGGTTTAAGTTTAGAGTTTTTTATGTTGGAGGTAGGTACAGGAGAAAAAGAGAAGGCAGTGGGGAGATTACTAGTTGAAGGTGTGGGTTGGAGGATTGTGTTGTTTAGCTAGTGATAGTATGGTTTGGGTGAAGTGTGTGTTGAATGAGGTAGCAATATTTTCTGAGGAGTGAGGGATGTTAGGAGGAGGGGTACTGACTTTACCTGGGTGGTGGATGGAGTTTATGGAGGACCAGAATTGTTTGGGGGTGTGTTGTGAGGAGACTAGGGCAGACTGGTAGTATTGGGATTTGTCCTGTTTTATTAGCTTTTTGACTCTATTGCGTAGTTCTAGGAATTTCTGTCTAGCTGAGGGGTTTTGGTTTTGCGCCAGTGCTCCCAGGCTTTATCCCTGTTTTTCATTTCTGACTTAGTGGTTTTCTGTAGCCATGGGGAGGGTTGTGCTTTGGTTCTGGAGAATCTTATGGGGGCATGGTAATTAAGGATGTTCAGGAAGGTAGTATTAAAAAATTCAACTGCATCATCTAGACTGAGGTACTTTAGAGGATGCCAGTTACATTCTTTGAAGGATGAGATGAATGTGAGTGGGTTAAAGTTTAGTTTTTTACGTATTTGACGGTCGATGACAGGTTTAGCTTGGTATAGGTATTTTTTGAGTAGGAATGTTGGGGAGTGATCACTGAGGCTATCTGATAAGCAGCCTGTTATATATGACTGGGGGCTCTTACTGACTAGTATCCAATCCAGGGTAGTGTGCTTGGTGGAGTTTTTATTTATCCTGGTTGGTGACTGGACTAGTTGAGTGAAGCCATGAAGGTGTACATGATGGGTTGGATTGTTGCCAGAACAGGATTGCCAGTCAATATTGAAATCACCTAAGATGATAGTTTCTTGGGGAGATGGTGGGTAGACCAGCTGAGGAGGTTTTCTAGGGGAGGGATGTTTTGGCCAGGTGGGAAGTAGCATCCAATTATGTTGATGGTTTTGTTTTGGTTAATTTTGAGGTTGGTATATATTATTTCTTCATTGGCTATTTGTGGAGCTGATGATTTTAAGATCTGGATGTTTAGATGCTGTTTAAATATTATAGCTACACCACCTCCTTTTTTGTTTAGCCGGTCTTCTCTTAGTATGCCGTAACCTGTAGGGAGTATTTGCTCACTGGTAATGTGAGGTTTTAGCCAGGTTTCTGTCAGGATGACTATATCTGGGGAGTACAAGTCTATGGTGGCATGGAGTTTATGGACTTTGTTGGATATACTTCTAATATTTAGGCATAGTAGAAGGAAGTCACTTGGCTTTCTATTGGCTGTAATATGGGAGAAGTTGTGGTTTCTAGTCTGATTATGAAGATTGGGGTTGGAGATGGTAGGGTTAGTGGTTTTCTGTAGCCATGGGGAGGGTTGTGCTTTGGTTCTGGAGAATCTTATGGGGGCATGGTAATTAAGGATGTTCAGGAAGGTAGTATTAAAAAATTCAACTGCATCATCTAGACTGAGGTACTTTAGAGGATGCCAGTTACATTCTTTGAAGGATGAGATGAATGTGAGTGGGTTAAAGTTTAGTTTTTTACGTATGTGACGGTCGATGACAGGTTTAGCTTGGTATAGGTATTTTTTGAGTAGGAATGTTGGGGAGTGATCACTGAGGCTATCTGATAAGCAGCCTGTTATATATGACTGGGGGCTCTTACTGACTAGTATCCAATCCAGGGTAGTGTGCTTGGTGGAGTTTTTATTTATCCTGGTTGGTGACTGGACTAGTTGAGTGAAGCCATGAAGGTGTACATGATGGGTTGGATTGTTGCCAGAACAGGATTGCCAGTCAATATTGAAATCACCTAAGATGATAGTTTCTTGGGGGAGATGGTGGGTAGACCAGCTGAGGAGGTTTTCTAGGAGAGGGATGTTTTGGCCAGGTGGGAAGTAGCATCCAATTATGTTGATGGTTTTGTTTTGGTTAATTTTGAGGTTGGTATATATTATTTCTTCATTGCCTATTTGTGGAGCTGATGATTTTAAGATCTGGATGTTTAGATGCTGTTTAAATATTATAGCTACACCACCTCCATTTTTGTTTAGCCGGTCTTCTCTTAGTATGCCGTAACCTGTAGGGAGTATTTGCTCACTGGTAATGTGAGGTTTTAGCCAGGTTTCTGTCAGGATGACTATATCTGGGGAGTACAAGTCTATGGTGGCATGGAGTTTATGGACTTTGTTGGATATACTTCTAATATTTAGGCATAGTAGAAGGAAGTCACTTGGCTTTCTATTGGCTGTAATATGGGAGAAGTTGTGGTTTCTAGTCTGATTATGAAGATTGGGGTTGGAGATGGTAGGGCCAGGGTTGGGGTGGATGTCTCCACTTAGGGCTAGTTTTGATAAGCATGAGATTATTAGTTTTCTCAGTTTTTGAATGTGTTTGTTTATAAGGGAAACTTTATGATTGTGCTCTGTGGGTATATTATGGTGGGAGGGTTACTATGTTAAGTTGTAGGGATGCTTTATGTTTGAGTAATATAGTTGGTAGAATATGTGGGGGGTGCATAGGGATGGTTTTTGAGCTGGTGGGAGGGGAGCTGAGTGTGGGTGAGACATGAGTGGTGGTGTGAGTAGTAGTACAGTGGTAGTGGTTGAGTGGGGGAATGACGGAGGTTTGGTAGTTTGTAAGATATGCAAGGAGAGTGCATGCAGTGAGCATAGAAAAGATATGCTTGTACATGTTAGTTGAGGAGGTGTGATAGTAGTGGGAAGATGGAGGAGGTAGTGTTGGGTTAGTGCTCTGGTTGGCTATTAGAAAGATGGGAGGGGTTTGAGTGCAATAAAGGTGGGACCACCGGGGGCAGGAGGGAATAGGGGGCAGGGTGGGGAGCGAAGCGGGTAGAGACCCTGTTAGTTGCTCGTATGAGGGGCTGGAAACAATCACAAAGCAAAGACAAGTATGTGTTAAGAAACAATCACAATTGACCAAGGACTGCTCTGAAACTGTAGGTCATTTCTTAATTTCTCAGGTGGAAAAACAGGATAACCTTGTATCAGTAGGCTACTGTGGTCATAGTTTAAATTTACAAACACACAGTATTGATCAGTTATGGATACTATTTGCTAATAGAAGGGAATAAGAGAAAGTGGAAGGTGTGTGTGTGTGTGTGTGTGTGTGTGTGTGTGTGTGTGTGTGTGTGTGTGTGTGTGTGTGTGTGTGTGTGTGTGTGTGTGTGTGTGGTGGGGGGGCTGCTTACAACCAAAGCAGAGTGCTCTCCAGGGGAAAATTAATATTGGCTCAAACAGGTAGACACATACTCAAAGTTAACTGTAGCTGTTTGCAGACAGTTCAGACCCGTATAACTATATATTTATAACTATAACCCTGCTACAACTTGGAACCAACTACCCCTAGAAATTAGGTCCCTTAACCAAACAAAACATTTCTAACTAGCCACTCGGGAATATCTAATAAGTAAATGGTCCTGCCATTGTAGTCATCCTCCCTGAAACTGCCTAACCCTAGCTTGTCTCTCATCCCTCCTTTCTCTTCCACTGTCTGTCTTAATGTCCATCTACCTCTCTGTCTCGTTGCTTAACCTCTACATTACCTTACTACTCCATCTTTACCTGTACTGTACATAACTACTTAGAAATAATGAACACTGTTTTCCCTACATTGACACTGTACCTAAGTTTTTGTTGTAAAAATTCTGACATTGTACTCTACTGCTTTCCTGTATGATTTGTTGTAAATGCTTTTTGCAGTTTGATCTCTAACATTTGTACCCAACTGTTTTCTGTAAAATGTTTTTATAAAATGTTATTTCTCTAATTGTTTTAGCTGCCAATGCAATTTTCTTGCTGACTTTATGTAAAATGTTAATACTGATTGTGGAGCTTTTCTCCTCGGGTCTCCACTGAAAATGAGCTAATGCTCAGCTGGACTAACCCGGTTAACAAATGTAAAATAAATAAAAAAAAATATATATGTATATATATATATATATATATATATATATATATATATACGTGTGTGTGTGTATGTGTATATATATATATATATATATATATATATATATATATATATGTATGTGTGTGTGTGTGTGTGTGTATATATATATATATATATATATATATATATATATATAAAATAACAAAACCGTAACTAAATAGGAACTACAGAACTTTTTTTAAAAATAAAAAACCTTTTCTAAGACCAGTTGTACAGAAAAAGGACGCATGAACCGGTTTAAGTTTTAACGCTTTCATCCATTTATTAGATTTGGACTTCTTCAGAAACAAGAAACATTATGACTGCAAGTATTTTAAACTTCATCTATAAATACAGGAAGGCAAGGAGGTTAAACAGGTTCAAACTAAGGTGTGAACAATTTACATTATTGTGTTGCTGGTGTGAGTAAAGTAGGTGGATCAAAGGGCTAAGCTTCAATGAAGCCATCGCAGTGCATATTTAATATTAAGTGAATCATTTAACCCTAGAGCTGATTCAGCATTGAGAAGTAGCTACCACATTAATTCTTTAAATTCTAGCAAGTTGTTAAAGTCACCAACAAAGCATTCAGTTTGTTGAAGGACCAGAACAACAAAGTGATTAAAATTGTTACAGTAAATACTGTGTTTGCTCAGAGCATTAGCAGTGTCTTTATTGTGAATGGCTGCTAAATGCTCTTTAACTCTGTCAGAAAGCTTTCTGTTAGTTTTTCCAATGTAGGAGGAGTCACATGTAGTGCAGACTCCTGCATATACAATATTTCACTTTTGAAATTGTAATGTTTTTTAAAAAATGTGGTAAGGTTACAATGTTTAAAGTAGGTTGTGCCAGTGTAAATATAGTTACAAATAACACAATTGTTGCATTTAAACATTCTTTTAGGTTCATTGATGTTAGCATGGTTGATAGTAAAAAAAGAAAGTGTCCCTATTTTCAAAGTTCATTTTTAGAGTTTTAGTTCTTTTGTGCCAAAAGCTGGGTTGATCTGTTGTAGTATGTTGTGTAGTTAAGAGCATTTCAGTGTAGTCGACATTTTCAACATTCAGCTGCACTGAAATGTTCAGTTCGACATTAACACTGTTCGGTGTTCAGATTTCCGAACATTTGGTTCGAACAATGTCATGTCGAACATGTGGTAGTAAACCTGTAAATGTATGTGTGTATATATATATGTGTGTATGTGTGTGTGTGTGTGTGTGTGTGTGTGTGTGTGTGTGTGTGTGATGTATATAATAACATAGTCTACTAACCTGACAGTGCATTTTTAACATTTTAAATGCTTTTTTTTTTTCTTTTAGAGGACTCCGTGCTTCTGCCAGAATCACCCGCAAAGCATTAGCACAGGATAATTTGGTATGTTCCTGCCTTGGGCTGGGGAAGAATGGGATACAGACCCTCTCCTTGTTGATGCTGCTGCACTGACCTTTCTTCTCCTGATGTTTAAATTACAGGGGGTGACCCTGACATTGTGGTCGACCTGTGGACTTTCTCGCGGTGGTCTGTATGGTGAGTGGCAGGGAGTTATCTGTACTGGAGAGAATAGTTCACAAGTACAGGTGAGAATAGCAACATATACCTGTATCCCAAATGCTCGTGCAGTTGGTTGCATTACTCATGGCAGTTGCTTGCAATGTTTCCCCTACAGAAGTACCTCCAGAAGCTGTGGAACACCATATTGTTGGTCGCCCTAAGCCTTTGTACAGGGGTGATAGTACAGGCTCACTGGCAGTTCATGCGGAATCAGTCAAACAATGAAGACGCTGAGGTGAGTGTATTTTGTGATTACAAAGCCTGCGAAAAGGTAGATTGATATTTAAACATTGGTATGATCACATGACTTGGTGTTTGGGTTTGTAAAAGTATGGTGTTGGCTTTCGTAAGCCCTTTAGATTCATAGATGTATACTAGGCTAATGACCACTGGGATCTTTGTAAGCCTAACCATGAAACCCAAATGTATCCACGAGTTATTGTGCTTTAGAGGTTATTTTAAGGGGGGTTATGTTAGTTAGGGCATGATGTAATGATTGCCTCTGTCCATCAGAGATATAGGTGTCAGACCAGGGGTGAAATTCTGATTTCCTATCTATTGATCCAGGTTGTACTTGAATTGGATTAGGAAAGGGGTCCACTTCATATGGGTGGTAAGCCTGTTGCAGAGAATATAGATTCTCTGAGATACGTACCTGTCCCTGTAACATGTCCTATTTAATTTGCAGGCAAAGTTTAAATTCATAGATCACGTAGTTTTGGTACCGTTCATTTTGCAGATATGCAAAAGGTCCAGTAGAGCGTAATCCAAGAATGTCTTGTATGGTAGACATAAATCGTTTCTCAGTAGTCTATAGAAAACAGACTATAGAGATAGGGCTTTGATGTGATCTGCACAGGACTTTGTGCTTATGTCCTGCATTTCAATTTGAGGGGCCAGTCATAACCAATTTAGAGCCCTGCCATTCGGTCTCACTACTGCCCCACTGGGTGTTTCATCAAGTGCATGGCAGTGATTTGCAGACTGTGGCTGCAGAGATTTCAGGTCTTTCCATACCTTTCTTTTTTATGAGTAACTGCTGTGGATGTTCAGTTGTTCCATGTGCCTGTCAGGTACATATAGAAAGAGGCATTGTACTCCATGATGAGTCTGTTGATGGCTGAGTACAGTGGTATGATGGCTATACTGAGTGTAGATGCCATGCCATTACTTATAAGTTGACTGACATAGAACAGTTTTCTTATAACCTTAGACATATGCTGGTCAGAAACCATGTTACTATCTACACGAGTCCCCTGGACAACTATGTCTACCTTTAGGGTTGTTCAACCAATGAGATAGTTTCCCTGGGTGGATGACTTGGCATTGAATTTTTAAGCCATGGCTTTGGCACCAGTTATTTGTCTGTGTTAGACCTTCCCGTAAGATGTTTGTATCTTGGGGGGGGGTGGGGGTCTTGCAGTCATCTGCAAACTTGGTAAGCCATAGCCCCTTGACATCAGCCTTGACTTTCAAAAGATAGATGCCAAAGAAGAGCAGATCCAGCACAGAGACTGGAGGGTGGAGTGGGGTGGTGGGGTGCCTGTAGTGACCAGCCTGTTTGTGAAGTTGGTCTTTCCAGTCCTAACTTCCTGGGCCCTGTCTGTAAGTCAGCTGGCTACCCCATGAATTACATAGGAGTTTATGTCTAATTCCATGAGTTTGTTTACAATGTGTGAGTGGGGTTCATATGTCTTAGCTAAGTGAATGTAGGCAGTGTGCATCATTTTACCCTCATCTGTTACTTTGATGACCTTCTCAAACATTTCGACCAGTTCAGTAGGCATGACCTCCCGTTGGTTGGGTCCAGTATCTGAAGCTTTGCTCTGTCATCGTTGAGTATTTCCTTGATCATTCTTTCCATGTCTTTGCGTATGAGTCTAGGCAGACTAATGGGTCTGTGGTTCCTAGGATCCATTCATGATCCACCTTTGTGCAGAGAGATGACCACTGCAATCTTCCATTCTGTTGTCACAAAGCCTCACTGGAGGCTGTGGTTGAACTGATGGTTCATATTTCATTCTATTTAGGAGGCATCCTGGGATATTATTGGGGCCCATCGAAGCTGTATTCTTGGCTATAGAGAGTGCATCTAATACCTGCTCTCTGCTGATAGTTGGAGGGATTGCTAGGTGATATTTTCTGGGGGACAGCTGGAGGTGAGAGGCGAGTAAAGTTGGAGCTGAATTTGTTAGCTAGAATATGTGTTATATATCCCAGCTCCATGAACATGATTCCATTTACCAACAGTTTGGCACACTGTTATGTGCTACCTTTGAGGTTTCAGACGTAGCTAAAGAAGGCCTTATGGTCGTCCTTGGTCTGGGACGCTATATTTTCCTCAAAATTTGCTTTGTTTGACTTGCACCTATGTCTCTAATGCAAACAGGTAACCTGTAAATGGTTCATTACCCAGGCCCATGCTTACACTTATCAAGGGTGTCAGAAATTGTCAGAGATTTGCGATGCATGGCTAGGCTTAAAAAGCCCTTGGGGTTGTTAGCCTAGTAAACACGTATGAACCTGTGATTTGTCCTCTTTAGTTGTCTGTTCAGTTTCATCAGAGATTTTATCTTTTTTTGGTGTTGCACTTCTTAATTTTAGCTACTTTTTTTTTCTTTTGTTGCGCAACTAGTTTAATTTTGGATTCCACCAGGGTAGTTTGTTTTGGGCTTACTTCTGGTAGATACAGCAGCCTCTATGCAGTCATTGACATGGCTGTACAGCGGTTCTGTAAATAATTCTGCATAGGCTGTCGTGTCATCTGGGTTTGGATGGGCTTGAAATTTTGACAAGTTAGCACTTAATAAAAGGTTCCTCACCTTAATAGGTGAAACACAAATTTGTCTGATGGCTTTCCATTTGTACTGTGACACAGTTATACGTCTCATTGGCTTTGCAAGGGAAGGGAGAGTTCTGCATTACTCTGAGAAAAGACGTTCTTTTGAAATTGAAATGTTGCTGTTTTGAACTTAAATGACATTTGATTTTGGACATTCTCTGTTGATAACAGAAAAGTCTGTGGAAAGTTTATTATTCTTTTGCATTAGACTTAATTGTAGGTTTTACAACTAACCATTATTTGACGCATAAAGAATGATAAGTATCGAAGGCGATACAAACAAGTATTTGAAGGCACTTTGTATGTACAACAGTGCTGCAAATATATTTTGCTGAAATCCATTTTCAGCAAACATTGGTTGTGGCATTTTCTCACTGTGGTACGACCATGGAGTTGGTATTGAGAAGTATGTGTTAAGTGTGTGTGGGGGGGGGGCTGCAAAAAAATTGTTTAAAGTGGATTTCATCAAAATTGTTTCTAAATATTTATGTGTTTAGGTTTTTCCTTTGATATATTATCATAAATCCACAGTGATGCTGTTATGATTGAGAAAAGCAATCAGCAGACCATACAGCACAGGATTAAGGAAGTTGTATGGTCAGTGCATCAGGCTGCTAGGTGCAAAATGAAGGCTGTTGCTTTTAAATTGTTATTCAGCTGTCAGATTCTGCACATTGTTTCCATGGAGAAGTTCTGTGCTTTTTCAAAATGCAGGATTGCTTTCATTGATTTTTAATGTGCTGTCTCATCCCATTGTGTTACTCTGAGCATTTTGGATGAGATGTACAAAGTGTTTGTATGAAAATACTAACAGGATGTACATCAGAAATAGTCTAAAAATCTGGAGCACTCCAGCTTGTAAAATTGCAGGCTAATGAAGTGACTGCTAACTGCAGGGTATGGAATGCTAACTGCGGGGTAGTAGGGTTCAGAAGGGTAAGTGCAGTCATTGCACATAACCAAGATGTTTGAGAATAGAGAAGCTTGTTGAAGTTTAATGCATTTACTGTGTGTTTTACCTCAGATTTGAGAGGTGGAGCCTAACTAGATCCTGTCCAATAATACCTAATAATGTGATGCATCAAGTAACAGAATAGAGCAAAATATATTCTAGCAAATTCTCAAAAACTTGCTGCTGTCATACCCAGAAGTCAATGGTGACACTGTGAAGAGAGAGGTGGTGATATCCTGTTTATAATGTTTTGTTGAAAGTGCAATAGATTCAATAATCAGTTTTCGAGTCGGGGGACTGGGGTCCAAATACTACTGAGTTATTGTAATGTGTAGTGCATATGGTCTCCTGGAAAGGGGAATGGTAAAATAAACTGGTGGACTGGTTAAGTTGTTTTAAAATTTTTACTTTATAAGACAAATGGTCCGTAAGCTCATTAGGATTTTGTGTACCACAATATGATTGTTAGCAGGGTAATCAATATCTAGCTGTGACAAATTACTATGTATGCTCTGCTTTACAGGTTCAGCATGTAGGAAGTGCCATCTTTATTATCTTCTTCATTAAACACATTTAATAACTAACCAAACTCATACAAAGTAATCTAGTTTTCAGTGGTGCTGTTGGAAAATAATATTTGTTGCATAAGCTCAAATATTCAGTTGTGCATATACTCAGCAGAGTAGTATCAAAACAAGGGAAAAAGTAGAAATGAAATGAAATGAATAATAAAATGGAGGAGGGATTCAGAAGTAAGTGATAAGTAGTAGGTGGCTAGATGGTATAAAGGCTTGAAATTCAATAAAACTATTTTTAAAAGAAAAAAAAGTCCTATAAACAGCTGTGCTGCTGACCCAGGATTTATTAGTAACCCAGGTGCTGGAAGAGTTTACTAGGATGGATGCGAATGCATGGGCTGATGCTGGCTTATCTGTGCCACAGGTAAAATATGGTGTCTGTCACTGTGTGCTTTCTGGTATGGAGGCCAGGTGGTGTGTCATTAAGGTACAGCCAATGAAGGAGATACACATCTACAAAGCAGAGCATCACACTTTAGTTGGAGGTTCATCCTGCATGTAGAGGCACAGACATACATGACCCTGTAACAGCTGAGATGTCTGCTAGTTAGGGAGCAAAGGATTCAGAGAACACCCCACTCTGGCCAGCTTGTTACCTTTCTATGCTACAGTCTAATTAGGACATTTGAGATGAAAGTTGTGAGTTTTATGAGAAAGGATAGAATTACAGATGTGCTGAAAGCAAAGGTGAAGGGAGTACTAGATGACCAGATGAAAGTACCACTAGCTGACTGTGATCGTGGCACCTTGTGAATTAGAGCAGAAGAGGGTAAGAAACCTAAGAAAAGACAATGTTTTAAGATTTCAGGAAGATGTATTAAACTGAAGCAGAGGGTCAGTGGTGAGTTAAGGTTCTAGTATGTGAGCATATGGGTAAGGGTTTGAAGAAGCGATATAAAAATGAAAAAATGAGAAGAACAGTACAACTACATAAGAATGTGGGGGCTATCGATTAAAGCCAAAGAGGCTGCATACAGGAGGTAGGAAGAAGGTTTAGGAACTGTAGGAAGCACAGGGACATGTAGAAGGGGAACAAAGGTACATTTCTAAAGGGAGTAGACATAAGTATTCCATTTGGGGGTGGGAGGGACAGGGTGGGGCAGACTTTTTTTTTTCTTTTTTTAATAGAAAGGAGGAAGGGGAGACAGGACTGGTCTGGCTAATTAAACATATAACAGAGACATCAAGGAAGATGGGAAGAAGCAGAAGGATTGAATAAGTAATTTACCTCTGTCCTTATAAAGGAGTGGAAGGAGGGGTTTATGCTGGCAAAGAGGTGGGCAGAGTGTACAAAGTGGTAAACAGACACCAGGATAGAGAGGTAGGGAGGAGCTTGAGGGAACTGGGCTGGCTACCCTAAGGCAGGTTAATGCACAGGGGCCAGATGGTCTGCCTCCCATGATCCTCTGCAACCTAACCAGTGTGCTGGTTGTTTTGCTGAGATCTTCACCAGATCACTGGCTATTGCAAATGTGCCAGAGGGACTGGAAGGTAGCAAGAGTGATACTCTTCTGAAAGGGAGGAGTAGGAGGAATTTAAGGATCTACAGGTGTGCTAGCCTAGCAGTAAAGGCAGTCAAAGACATGGAGAGAATCCAGAGGAAAAGGCTTGTTTATCTTTTTCTGGAGGACAACATTCTTCATGATAACAGTCAACCCATGTTCTTAGCCATACGAAGCTGTCATTTGAAATTAAATGAGTTTTATGATGGGTTAAAGGAGAACGTGATGGGGTAGTGCTGGTGGATGTGGTCTACTGTTACTTTTTTTTTGTTTTTATTATATTTTATCTGCTTGTTAAGCAGGTAAGTCCACTGGACTTTTCCCTTTTCAAGGCTGATCCAGAAACACTGCCTGGTTAAGTGACTTGCTCAGAGAACCATAGTAGGCAGATTGAGGTGGAAGGGTGTGATGTGGGTGTGCAAGATCTTGTTGGAGTGATGTGAAGGAAGTGCCCTGGTCACACTGGATTTGGGAACACAGGTAACAGATGGTACGGATCAGCTGCTGTCTGAATCTACAAAAATATTTCTTCACAGGAAGTTACTAGCACATGGAATATACTTACCTGAATGAATGTTAGACTGTACGTCCCCCAAGGCATACAAAAGGGCATGGCATGGGATGGGTGGGGAAAGGCTGCATGAATAAGGAATGACGGGTATAGAATGTCAAATCCTGTTAAGGAACAGACTAGATAGGCTGGCTAGCCTATCAAGTGTAGTCATGGAACTCCTGGCTATGGGATTTGGAATTTTGTTATCAGTAGCAGATATGAAGATGGAACCGGTGTTTTTTTGCCAGTGTGAGATTTTTCAAAAGATCAGTTGTAGTATGTAGAGTGACAGTGATGAGTGAGGAGTGAAGTCTCTGTGGACCAAATGGAAGAAACAGAAACAAATATAACAGCAGATTCACGTGGAGTTAATGCTCCTAGCACAAACCACAATACGATAATGCTGAAAATACCAACTAGGAGCAACGCAATGAAGGGCATACAGTCCAAACAAATGAAAGTTGTCTCCAAAAATAACAGTCACCTCCAAATGATACGTAAAAAACAAAGGAGTTTAATTCAGGTGCACAAGAACAACGGTGGTAAGTGCTTTCGCATACTGCTTCATCAGACGGAAGAAACAGTCCTTTTTATTAACCTGACTTTTTTTCATTGGAGTATTTTATTACCATCTTAAAGAGACCCAGAAACAGCCGGAACAATACTATGCCAGATGACAAGTTATTAAACCTGTATTAAATGCTGAGAACACCTAATTCAAACAAGCTTTCCTTTTGCTTTCTTTCGACACATTTTTTTTATCTTTTTTATATTTAGGTCATCTTAGTGTTGCTGAAGCTGTTTATGCTTACCTGTGTTTTAGTTAAGTACATTTTGGACTGATGGTGTCATTTCATTTTATAAATACTTGTCAACAAAAAAAGTGGTGAAAAACAATAAAACAAGACCAACCTTCTATAGAGTGCACTATACCTGGCCAATCAGTTTGCAGATCTTTTTACTCTTTGCTATCACACAAAAAGGAGTCAAAGGCACAGAGTTATCGAAATGGTTAAGATAAGTGAGTAGGCATTGTGGACAGTAGCAGCAGCTGCAGCTAGTGAGAGTTAAAATTCTGGCAGGTAACCAGGTATATGGAGTAGTGGACACATAGGTAGGGCATATGGAGTACCTGCCAACAGGCTCTTATTTCACCTTCTGAGCTGTCTGTGTTTGTGCCCCCCACACCCTCCTACTTAAATATACCAAATCCGAGATTGCACCATAGTAGAGGAAATGGCAAAGTCCCGAAAACGGCCCAGTGATTTTTTTCCCCTGGGAAAAAAATTGCTGTTCCGTGCATTTGGGATTATGCCATTTCGAACAAAAAGGTTTGATTAAACAGCATTCGCTATTTTAAGTGTTGACTAATTTAATAGGAACCAAAATTATTCCATGGTCATGATTTTGATCACAATCAGGCATCTGAGGTGAACACAGACGTGGTTATAACTGCTGGATAGCAGTGGGAGTTGTCTTTAGTTATTAGTCAAGCCCCACTCACCTTAAAATTTCAGCCAAACTGACTCCTAATAGAAATCTTCTTATCCAGCACTGTTGATATCCAAATAGCTGTCATATACCCCCTCCCTCCCTTCAGAAAAGTTAAAATATTTTTCTAGCAAGTTTACGAAACACAAACAAGATTAAAAAATGTAATAATTGTAGGAAACTTCAGTGTTAATACACTTAAATCCATTAATTTACAAGTAGCTGACTTCCTTGTCAATGAATTGGCACAGGTAGGCAGCATCCCACTTAGATCACAACCTCAAACCATTCTCTCGTCTCCTATAATCCAAAATCTATTTCCAACAGAGTAAATCGGTCATCTTCATTAAGTGACCACTGCCCCATAAGCTTTTCCATCCTTTGCCCAGCTCCCAAGACCAGCCCCAAGCTAATCAATTTCGGAACAAACTCCAATACTAATATTAAAAAAAATGCTATTTCATTTCACTCTCCTCAGCAGGTCACCAGTTGTAAACATCACTGATCCAAACAAAGCCTCAAAACTCCTTACAAATATTCTTACCTCTTTACAAGATTCATACTTTTCATAATTTCCAGACTCCAATACTGGACCAAAAAGTGGTTAACACATTAATTAAAATCCCTTCTCAGATTCTGGGATGAATCCTGACACTTTTGGATGTCCATTCTATCACCAGGAAATAGGGAACAGTACATTGACCTAAGTAACCTAGCCAAAAAAACATTTGAAGACTCAAAACCATTTCATTACACAGGCTCAAAACTCTCTTAGATACAGTTGAAGGAAATTTTGGAAAAAGTCAATAACCTGACTGGATGCAACTACCCCACCCATCACACCACTTCCTCTTCCTTATCAGCAGATGAGTTCCAAACAAAAACACTTCTCTGCATACCTCTCAACTGTCCAGATTTTTGCCTTATATTTGTGATTTCTTCCTCATAAAATTTGTGATTTTCTGGATTTTTGTGGCAAATCAGTGAGGATTGAATTTGCTAAGTAATGGCGGGAATTTGAGTTTTAGACTTCGTATCCCTTAGAAAATGCACAGTAACACAAGACATTTTATTCCAGCAACTTTCTAAGCTTATAAGAGCAATATTTAAAATGTTTCCCTATTTTTGGGGCTTTGTCTCCCCATTATTTTTGACTTTGTCCAGATTTTTTGTGCTAAGAGATAGAGACCTATGCTTCTGTAACCTCCCCAACTGTGCCAGATACGCCCACCTAGATATCCCATCCAGCTCTCTAAATATCTTCATTTATTTCATTTCAGACAGACCTTCTCCAAAGGTATCATACCACGACTACGAGAAATACAACTAGATGGACCTCAAGTTATAGACAGCCTCCATCCTTGCTTCATTTATCACTGTCAAGACTACATCATAAAACCTTGACAATACATCATTTAACCTCTGTCTAAATAGGAGTACCACGCCTAATATCTTGAAAGCTGCCATAGTACAACCACTTCTCAAATTGAGACCTCTCACACTCCCTGCCATATCTCTATTCTTCCAAGATCATCTTTTGAAAAAGAAAATCTACCTCCATCTTGAAGATTATATCTCAAAAAATCATCTTCTCTCCCATAAACAACATGGGTTCTGGTCAGGTAGGAGTATTTCCACAGCCATATGGACAGTAACGTGACATACTCATGTCAGTTGATAAGGGCATGTTAGTTGCATCCATTTTCAATATCTGACCAGGGTCTTCAACCTAGTTAACCTCTCTTCTCTCATACCCCATCTGACTGAACTAGACATCAGCCCTGATGGCATTCCCCGGCTCAATTGCTATCTTACAGACAGACATTTCACAGTTAACTATAACTTCTGTTACTCCCACATTCCTCCTGTACTCAAATGAGTTCCTCAAGGCTGTGTTCTCACCCCTCTGCTATTCTGTGTATATGTCAACAAACTTCCACTGGTTCTTCCTCACCTTCCTCTTCTTTTGTACACTGACTACATGGTCATCTACTGCTCTAACCACTCATTAACTAGATTACAGAATGAACTACAATCTGATTTTCACTGCCTCAATGAATGGATTAAAAAATCTCATTCTTAATACATCAAAAACAAAAATAATATTATTTGGCACTCAGAAGCTCAGCAGATCCCCTAATACGATAACAACCTATAACAGCAACTCTGCCTTGGAGCAACTGTCCTCTTTCAAGGAACTCGGCCTCTGGTTAGACCCCTCACTCAGTTTCGTCATTCTTCTTATAAAGCATATAAAAAAACTGAACCCCTTCTATTCTGGGCACAAAAATATCCCCCTTTCTCTCATCCCTAGCCAGAGATGTGGTATGGAAAGGAATCCTACTTCCTCAATTTGAATTTTGCCTCCTTCTTGCCTCATCAGCAGCTACTAAAAGTCTTCTACCATTCAAACACTAGAAAATACAATTTGTAGAGTTATCACTCATTCTCAAAGAAATGAAAATCAATGTATAACTCTAGAAAAAGCAAACTGACTTCCAATTAAAGAGTAGACCTAGCACTAAGCTTACAGCTCTTCAAGTTCCTACATGAGCAGACCCACCTTCCTTTAACCTCTAAACTAATAAATCAAGCTCCTACATACAACCTCAGAAACTTGAATCATACTGGTTCCTTAACATGTCTCACTTGCCAAACTTCATCCCCCTGACCATGCATTTATTTCTCTGTCCCGAACTGTGGGAGTCCTTTCCACCCAAACTTAAAGACATTTAATTTTACCCCAAGTTCCATATATATATATATATATATATATATATATATATATATATACACACATATACATACACACACACACACACACACACACACACACACACACACACACACACACACACACACACACACACACACACACACACACACACACACACACACACACACACACACACACATTAATTAACTCTGTCAAATAGCATTTATGTTGACATGCATAATGACACAGATTAATCGACATTATGCACATCAACATGCTACTAGGCAAGTGGTCAGCTTTGATCTTGGCGCTTGTAAAAATTTAAAGAAAACAACATGAAGGAAACATCATTTATTGCAAGGGCACGCCCCACCCTACCCCACCCCCTGCTAGTTGTATATTCTAACTCTAAGATTGCACAATCCCCAGGAAAAGGGAATATTTCACTACCCGGGGATTGTCAGTCTTGCATACCTGCCGACCATCTGTTTAGTTGACCAGATTGTGCCGACTGCACAGTTGTTGACCAAAGTACCATTCAGCAAAGGTAGCAGTACCCATATATTCCTATCTTGTTAAATGTAAATAAAGCTTTGTAGTAAAGTGTATATTGATAGCAGTATAATTTTATTCCTTCAGTTTACTGGTTTAGTACTTTTATATCCTTAGCATTGCACATTCTTTGTATTTTATTCACTGACACTTCATGGTTTTATTTTCTGATGTACTCTGTATAGGTGGTTATGTTATTGACCCCAGGTGGATACTGAAATTCAGAATTCATCAGTGCTCTACCCAGGTTAACAAAATTCAATAAATAAAAAAAAAATAACTGACCCTCTTGTCATTTGCTCTTCAATGGTCACTGGTCTGAATTTGCAAGAGCAGTGTACTTTTGTGTGAAGTAAGACAGGATACTTTGTTATTGTGACATTTATTTTTTAACATAACCTGACATCTGAGGCATACACAGTAAAGTGCATGCGATTTACAGTACAGTCACAGGGTGATGTGGTTGAATTCCATTCCTCCAGTTTATCTGTCTGTGTATGTGCTTCTGTGTTTGTGTTAAAAATCTCTGATATTATTATTTTATCTGTGGACATGCACACTATGGCCTGGTACATCTGTAACTCTACTGGGTAGCAGTAACAAAAAGGCAAATCGTTATCATTTAAAAATAAGGCATAGAATGCATCATGGAACATCCAGACCATCAGAACTTCTGTGGGCTTGGTAGCCCCCATACCCAAGGCTGTAGAAGTGGATTTTGACACAGAATTTATATTGGCATCCGCCCTGAACTTCATGCAGTCTAAAACCAGCCCTGCTAAGAGCTGTGCACAGATAGTTGCTGTAGATTGTTTTTTTTTTTTTGGGGGGGGGGGCTAGAGATAGTTTAGTTATTAGTATGTTAATTTTTCTTACAGTCTAACCCACAGGTATGCACAGAATGTTGATATAATTTGTGTAGGGACCGTAGACACTGTGATCACTGTTTCTTAAACTCCCCTCCAAAACCTCAGATGTGTGCAGAGAAGGTCACTGTAGCTTGTCTAGGAGCAGTGTGCTGTTTTGAAGCAGCAATTGTGAATGCAATAGTCTGATCACTATTATTTTCACTCTCCTTGTACTCAGACATCAGATCCATATACAAGTAGCTATGTTTTGGGGGTAGATGTAATAAGGCATGGTGTTATGCATGTCTGACAGCAGCAGCTTGAATTATGTTACTCTGTATTGTTTGTGCGTTCAGTTTTGTCCCAGTCTGACATCAGAGTAGAATGCAAAAGGTGGCTGTCTTTTGAAGGCTATGAATGTGGAGGTGAGTAGACTGGAGACCACGGTAGAGGGGGGATCAGGGGGATGTGTTTTTGTGTGCAGGGCATAATAGGTGGGCGGGTCAAGGAGCCCTTCAACTAGGGCACCATTTCACTTGAGGCTGGCTCTGACTCGATCATTATGTGGTGACTGCCATAGCCTTCTGAAACAGGAGGATGGGGAGACAGCATTGTTTGGGGTGTTGCATACTTTTTGGTTTTAGTTTTTCATGAATTGCATAGCTTGGTTGTTTATTCACATTCAGTTCATTGACTATTTTTTATGTTTTATGTCTAAAATTGTAAAATGACTCTAGTCTTCAGATCTAGTTTAAAAACAAACGTTTAATAATCGTGTAACAGTTCAGAGTTTGAAGAGTGGTCTGCTGTCAGTGATTTTTTTTATCCAGGTTGTTCTGCACATGTCATGCACACATGTGGCGATGCATTTTTGTATTAAAATTAATGGATCCCATGTACTAGGCTTTATTATTGTTAAAGACAGCATACGTTACTGCACATAAATGCTTTGATGGTACACAGTAATAGATGCTGATTATTGGTCTTATTAGTTGGTTTGCAGATATGGCACAGATTCTATAATACATAGCAGGAAATATTTATTTGTGTATTATCATGCTTTAGTGCATCAACTGTTAGCATTTCTGTGTCTTAATTCATATTTACAAAGTCCGAATCTCAAGGTATGTTTTTGACTTTACATGCTGTTATCCTATATTTTTGCAGTTCACACTAAAGCAGGACCTGCTTAAGCAACTTTCATCATTAAAGACAAAGAAGTACCACCCCCATAAAAAGCAGCGTGTGCATCAAAGTGAAACCGAGAATTGCGCAGTCTGTTTGGATCAGTTTCACAGAAATCAGGTAAGGCTGAACGTTTTTAGTTAGCCATTAATAGTATCACCGAGGAATACTAATTTAAATAATGTATTCCAGTTTAGTGAAACCTATAAAAATCTGACAGCAGAAATTACCCCCCCCCCAAAAAATAAAATGCAATGCACAATAACAAACTGCTTCTCAATACTGCTTCCTTGGATAAGGAAATATGTTTCCTTTCTAACTTTTGTCTTTAAGCTAAAGTTGTGAGTGGCCCCTGCCATAAACAAACTCTACAACAGAAGAAAGAAACGGTTGCAAAAAGGAGTAAAATCCCACAATTGGAGGAACTCCCTGGTCAGCCTCAGTAAGAAGCTGAGATCCCCCATTAAATCCTCCAAAGCTAGTTACGAAAACAAAATTGCCACTGATTCTAAAGGCAACCACAAAGCATTCTATAGCTATATCAAGAATCTCAATGACAACACTCAGATCTGCTCTGAGTTACAGCACAATGGCACTAAATATACAGAACCAACTGATATTGCCAACATTCTGGCAGATAGGTTCAGTGCTAACTTTACCCCCCTCTCACCACCTAAAGGGCCCATCTCTATACCAGAAAGAATGCAAAGTTCCTGTAATCACGACTGCACAGGTAACAAACACAATCTCTAAAGCCAAGAACACAGCATCCATGGGACCTGACAACATCCCAGGCTGCGTTCTACATGAACTACAGAACGAACTGGCACCCCACCTAAGTACTATGTTCAATCATAGCCTTACTTCAGGCTTTGTGCCCACTGAATGGTGCACAGTGACGGTCATCCCACTCCACAAAGGGGGAGCCACCACGGACCCCGGGAACTACCGCCCCATTAGCCTGACAAGCCTGGTCTGCAAGGCTATGGAACGTATCATCATGGAACTTATAAACAATGACATTGGTAATCTCCAAACTCTGGACTCCACCCAGTTCTGGTTTGTAAAAGGCAGATCATGTCTCCTAAACCTGATAGACGTCTTTGAAGTGGTCACCAAAGCCGTAGATGAGGGTAAGGTGGTTCACACAGCCTATCTAGATCTCGCTAAGGCTTTCAACACAATCCCCCACTCTGGAATTATAGATAAACTCACTAAACTAGGTATAAATCCCTATGTCACAAGATGGGTTGCCAACTGGCTCACTGAGAGAATCCACACTGTGAAAGTAGCAGACTCCAAATCCGACTTCAGACCAGTGACAAGTGGGAGTACCACAGGGTTCAGTCCTGGTTCCTCTCCTGTTTGGTATCTATTTCTCTGTAGTACAAGCTAACACAGAAGGTCTTTGGCTAATGAAGTTCGCAGATGACTGCAAACTAGGAACCATAATTGAAACTCCTAATGATGTGGACCTCCTACAAAAGGGCCTCAGTGAGACAGATGCCTGGTGTCAAAGCCATGGCCTCAAGCTCAATGCCAAAAAGTGCATTGTCATTCCTTTTGGTAAAAACTATGTACCCATGAACTACCACATAGGCGGTAGTCTACTTAACACCAAAACTGTGATAACAGCCCTTGGGACACAGGTGGACAGTAGTCTCTCCTTTGATCATCACATCACCACAGTAGTCAAGAAATCCTTCTACACGGCACACCTCATCACTAAAGGTTTCTCATCCAGGAAAAAAGAGGTCATTGTTCCCTTCTACACATCACTCATTAGACCCATTATAGAATACAGCAGCCCTTTTGATATGTACCTCACAAGACATCTACAACAACTGGAAAGGCTTCAGAAATACCTCACAAAGAGGATTACCAGCCTCAAACAGATGCCCTAAGCAGACCATCTAAAAAAACTCCAGCTTTACTCCGTCACATATCGCCTACTCAGAAGCGATCTCTGCCTATCATATAAAGCTATGTCAAACCCAGAGCTGTTGGACATGCTCCACTTAAAGAAATCCCAATCCCTCTGAGCTATACGTTCTAGGGACCTAAACCTTGTCACCACAATAAACAGAACATGCTGGAGGGATAGATTCTTTTCCCAGAGACTTCCCATACTCTAGAACAAACTACCTATCTATATCAAACATAGCTCCTCATTAGCACTCTTCAAGAAAAATCTTGATGATTAGAGGGGAGATAGGAAATTCACTCCGGGGATCACTTCTGTGGCTCTGCTCAGCAGGGGCACAGGAAAATAATTTTCTTTGGTGGCGAAAGCCAGGGTACCTTTTTGGCTAGGCTTATATAGGCCAATAGCCTAGTACCTATCTATGAACCTATGGCCAAGAGTGGCATGATGAATGCATTAAAGTGAAGGACATGAAGCCTTTTAATTTCTGAGGTTACAGTTCCCAATATTGTTTTGAGGCACTTGTAATAACCTTATTTACAAACATGAGAAATGCCATAGACCAACTCACATCCCCCAACACTACTCACCAAACAGGCCTCTTCACTCAGAAGTTTAAAAATATATATTTCTAGTAACTAAATCAAACAAATCTGCTAGTAATTATTTCTCCTACAGCTCTAAAATTTGTAACTCTATCCCCCCTTGCTCTTAAAACAAATTTATATTTTGAAATCTTATAAGGTACAAATAAAACAATACCTAATAAACACATGGCCTTCTGACTAGATGAAAATTCCCCTCCATCCATCCAGTGTATTGTAAGCAATGCTATGTCTCAACTTATCTAAGGACCCTGTACTGATGCATTCTATCTACAGCCTGTTACTCTTGTAATTGTTTATCGTTAACGCACTTACTTCACTCTCCCCTTTCCTTACTACTTACTCTTCTCCTCACACCCTCTTTATTTTTATTACACTCTCCTATTCCCCTTCAAGATTTCCTGGCTAATTTCCTTGCTTTTGTCGCTCCTTTTCTTTCATTCCCTCTCACGTCACATCCTTTCTATACCTTCCTGTTCCCAGTCACTGGCACCTTACAGCTGCTTTTCCTGACAATAGTACTATATCTTTTTATCCAGCATTGCTCAAACTTCCTCAGTCAGCTTATCTCAAGAATATCTGTTTGATCCACTTTGTGTGCTACACCTCTACCTGTTTCCCCTGGTATTGCCTCTCAGACTTGCCATTTTACCTTGCTTCTCTGTACACTGCAGTATAACTGTCCCTTTCACCAGCACATTAAATTAATACTTTTTTCCTCAAACCTCACTTCTGACAAATGACTGTTTTTCTCTCATGCCATTTTCTTTGTTTTGAACCAACGTTGTACTTATTAGATTTCATCCATGACCTACAGCATTTTTATATTGATATGTAGTTATCTTTTCTAAAAAGCTGTGTTTTGTTGTATGCTGTGTTTGCAATTCACTCTACTGAATTGTTTAAAGTCATTGTAATTTTGATAAACATGAACAGGGGTTCACGTAGTTACGGGCTGTAAAACAGAAAATAAACTCACGTACAAGTAGTAAAAGCCAAAGTTTAATCTCATTTCAATCACTTAGTTGAACGCTTTTGTCCAAAAACACTACTTCTTTTTTTCTCAATAAACTTTTTATTAATTTTGAAAGGACATTTATAAAGCAGTACATAGTCATTGAACAATAATGTACAGACTTACATATTATAACAACTTTTATACATGAAGAAAAGAAAAAAAAAACCTAGATTAAAACTGCAAATATCTAAAACATGAACAAAAAATTACACAAATTACTACAACTACTATAAAATATGAACAAAATCAAAAAGGTGTTGTATAAATGATAGTTTAAAAAATAAAACATGTAACACAATGGGTAAAGGTTCACCAAAGTCTTCTTGCAAGTTGCATTTATAAATGAAATTATTTATCGGATAATAAATCCATAAGGTCTTCCCAGAGTTTCTTAAAATAAACTTTTTTCTTAGTTCCTTTAATTATAAGTTTATGTACTGCAATGTAATTCAATGCCATTGCTCTAAAACCATTCCATGAAAGCTTGGAGCGATCTAACCAGTTTAATGTAATATAAAGTTTAATAAGTGAGCAAATAAAAATGAGAACATGAAATTTTATTTTAGGTATTCTTAAATTAGATATATGGAGTAACGCCACTTCCCAGGAAAGGGTTGATTTCTGATATCCCATCTTTTCCAAACGTACTTTTAAAGAACACCATAATTTGTGGGTCTGGTTACAAAACCAGAATATATGTATAATATCAGCCTTAGAAGAAGAGCAACAATTACATAAAGAAGAATTTTTAGGGTTAAATTCATTCAGTCTGGAGGGTGTATAATAGGAGTTATTAAAGATCATCAATTGAGTATATAAAAGTTTCTTAAAAGGAGATAACTCTAAAGTCCTTTTTATGGCAGACATTTTATCTTTGATAGTTAATGAGTTTATTTGCTTGTCCCAATACTTTGAGAAGAGACAGACCGAAACATGTAACCTACAATTTATCAGAACATACGATTTAGATAACATTTTATCTGAACTAGAGATCGTATTCAAGATCTCCATTAGTATTTTAATGTCCTGGGACTTATCAGCAGTATTTGAAAATTTCATATATGTTATTTCTCTCAATTGACGCAACATAGCTGTATATCTACAGTTTGCTTTGTACAATTTCCTTATATCTACCAATGACATATCTCTATATTTAATAATATCCCATACCAGAATATCTTTAATCAATGGAAAATTAGAAAGATCTATTAATAGATTATCAATTTTAAAATTTGGATTAAGATGTAAAGGTTGAAGATAGAGTAAAGCATCCTGTAGATTAATGGATTTTATTAAACTTTGAAAAATCATTATCTTATATTTTAAAGTTGATGAAATCTTATACTTATTACAAGTTATTACAGAGAGAAATGGAAGAGACTTTGGATTAATTCCTTTAGTAAGAACATGTTGATGCCATATTCTCAACCAAATTGGAGAAACTTTGTATGTTTCTAAAGTTAAATTAGAAATCATTAAAAGTCTATTAGCACATATAATCTTGTAGTAAAGGTGCAAGTTAGGTAAGTTTAGGCCTCCTCTAGATTTAGGATGAGAGTTTTGTATAAGAGATTCTAACTGATTTTGGAAACCACATAAATTTAGCTAATTCCTTATCTATCCTAGAAAACATATTATTTGGAATATTGAGATCTGAAGCATAGAAATGATACAAAAGTCTAGGCAGCACATTCATCTTAATCACAGCAGCTTTAGAAAGCAAGGATAAGTTTAAGAGCTTCCATCTATGCAAATCTTGAATAATATTAGACCAAGCTTTTAGAAAATTATTCTGTAACATAGAATCATGGTTGTGATAAAAATGTATACCCAAATAATTAAGATTAAAGGAAATTCCAAAAGATGAATATGGAAAGAAGGTAGATTTATGATATGTCGGATTGATGGGAAAAATACTTGATTTTTCATGATTAACCTGATAATTAGAAGAATTAGAGAAGGCCTCAATTGCATTTATAATTTTAGAAAGATCTGTATTAGGACATTGAAAATATAAATTAACATCATCTGCAAAAGCTGAAAGCAATATATTATTCTTTAAAATTCTTGGTATAGAGTGATACGTAAAAACACTGTACTTCATCAGAACAATTGACTTGAAGTCAGTACTACAAAATATACCCATGAATCCACTAGTGCTAATTGATTCATCAAATCTTAAAGGAATTCACTATATATAAAACCACTCAACACTGCCAAAGGTAAAAACTCCTAATGAAAAGTGTACATAAAGAACAAATAGACAAATGTTATAAAGGTGTAGAAAAATATTAGAAGTATAAAAGAAGTTTCTCAAAACTTGCATACAGAACAATTCGTAACCAATTTAAGGCTTTGCTGCTCTCATTTTGAGCATAGGCTGAATGGAAACATATTCATTTTGGGGGGATTCATTCATGGTAACACCTTTTTTTGATTACCAGTTTTACATTGGTGTGTTGTCATGGGCTCGACATTGAATAAGTAGCTGCTTTGCTGTATTTTGAAGATACACTATTGATCTTTTTTGGCTTTAACAGTGGAATTGATATTTTGGGCATTTTTACATCAGTTTTCCCCATTTACAGGAGATTATTGCTGCCTTGTGTGTTCTGCACTTTATTTGGGTTTTTCTTTGAGTGGCTCTTCATTCCATTGAGAAGGTACCACTTGCTACTGAATGGAAGGGGACAAAGAACAAAGTTCCCAATCTGAACACATTTCAACTTACTCAGCTTTTAGAGCTATTAACTCAACAAGTAAGCCAGATAACTGCATCTTTACACTCTGTTTCTAACCCAATTATTGACATAAGTGTACCAGCTTCTACAATGGAATGGACGAAGTAATGGCTTGTGAACCATTCACTGACATCCCAGAGGACCACCACTGAAGTGTCGGCCAACTTATCCAGGGTTCCTAAAACCTCACATCAAGGCAAATGAGGGATGGTATACTTAAAGGTTGGCTGGAACATGATTTTTCTTTCCATTTAGACCCAGGGCCACGAAGTGGTGAACAGGTCAGTTTCAAGTTTAGATTACGTGACTTTGAGAAAAAAATTGAAGAAACTGCAAACATTGCAAGTGGACAATGCATATTTAAGAGAATATTTGAGGCAGGGAGAAATCCCCAGAGGTCTGAGACTATGTAAATTTCCATTTGATATTAAGGGACTAAAGAATTTTTTGCACTTATTGAAATGTTTAATAGACATGGAACTGAACTGGTAGAATTTATTATCAAATTCAGTTCTACCCGTATTAAAAGTTTAATGAATGAAGTGGCTCTTTTAAATAATACTATTACCAGTGATTTATTATTTACTGATTATCACCAAAAGACACAACAATATTTTTAATTTTGTGAATGATCATGTTTCATCAGTTGTTAGAAAAAAGGAATAGAAATTTCTTAGAGAAAACAAGGGTTACAGAGAAGGTAAGGCTTACCCTTTAGGAGTGAGGGGGAGTAAATTCAGTGAGTATGACGAGCAAGGGAGTGATAAACACCTGAGTGTAGGAAGTTCACAGGAAAATGCATATGAGAATTTTACTGTTGCTGAGATCGATGAACAAGGAGGGAACAATGTGGACCCTTTAGGAGTTTGCACTGTTGAGTTTCCCCCGTTACCCTGGAGATCAGAAAGGATCAAAAACCAAATAGGAAGGATTCAAACAAATTTTTATTACCAAGCTAAAACATCGAGGGGAAGAGGCAACTCCTGGGGACAATGACAAACAAAAAAAGTAAAGTCCAGAAATGGTAGAGCAGAGAGATGATAGTGATGTTTTAGCTTCTTATGAATGTAGAGTCTTTTCAGGAAACAGTTTTTTACATTTTTAATTACAGAGGTTTATCAGTGCCACATATTTCAACTTGTTTGAGAAGGGATTTAAGTTTGTTCCCACATAATGGAAGTATTACGGATGTGATTTTAGGCTTAAATTAAGTTTCCTAGTAAATAACTTTATCTTTTCTCAACAAGGATAAACAATACAACTGCTCAGATAATTCCTTGAGAAAGAAAAATGTATTCAGTCCCCCTTTACACAAAACTTTGAATGCATTTGAGAAAGCTTGTGAGAGAGACTTGCACTCATTATTTGCTGAAAGAAAGAGGGGACCTTGTTGGATAAGTTAACAAGGGACATATCTATTAGGGTCATGAAACCAGACAAAGGTGTGGGTGTGATGATTGTCAATCAGATTATGTCAGTAAGATTTTTAATGTACTACGAGACAGCACTCGCTAGTCTTTGGTCTCCAAGAATGAGATTAACGTTGCATACAAACGTGTGATATATAATGTTTGCAACTGGGAGTGTGTCAGTATCATTTGTGATGTAAAATGCTTGTAACTAGGATTGTGTCAGTGTGGTTTGTTTTCAGTTTTATAAATGTAGGATTGCTTATGTCGTAAGTGATGGTTTAATAAAGATGTTTCTTGTTTACAAAAAAATGATGCATGGAAACGTATAGCTTTATTCTTGGAAGACGCTTTTAACACAGGATATTATATCAGTTGAGTCTTATAATTTTTTTGTACAACAAAAATCTTTGATTTTAGCTGTCTTTGGTATCCCTAGGATGCATAAGAGTGTGGTAGATCCACCATATAGATTGATTGTAGCTGCTCAGGAATCTAAGAGCTACCTCCTGGCAGTGTATATTGACAGAAAATTTTAAAAAGTTACTAAAGGATTTTCCCTATATTTTACATGACTCATGGAACTTTTTAGGAAAACTTATCCCAGGACTCTGTACAGAGCAACACAGTTTAACTATTGATGTCATCAACCTTTTTTTCGTGTATTCCCCATGATATCGGTTTACAATTCTTTGAATATGCTTTGGTTGACTGCAGTGTTTTGGACACTAAGGAACTTGGATTTCTTGTGGACCTAATGGATTTAGTTTTCCATAACAACTTTTTATTTTTTGAAGGAGAATTCTACAGGCAGGTTAATGGAGTAATGATGGGAGTGGCTTGTCTCCCCATATTTGTGAATTTAGTTGTGCTCACTTGGGAGAAATAACACACTTTGGGTTCAGATTACTCCCACTTATGGTCATTTTACTGTTGATTTTGAATATGTTCCTGATGTGGACAGGAAGTGTGAGAGAATTGGAGCATTTTTTGACTTTTATATCCAACACCACCTCTTTTTTGAAATTTACCTCACAGCAAGAGGTTCTCCCGTTCAGTTCTCGGCTGGAGCGCCTTCTGTGTGGAGTCTGCATGGCCTCCCCGTGGTCGAGTGGCATTCGAAAGACATGCGTGGAATGAGCATGCCTTCGCTGAAGGTTGGGCGTCGAGCTGGCATCTTGGCACCCGTAAAAAAATCTACTGCCAATCATTAGCAGACTGGAGTTCCGCTGTGGTGACCCCTAACCGGGAAAAGCCGAAAGAAGAACCCACTAACACAGTGGTAGAAATGCTCACTATTTAGATGTACACATGACCATAGAAAAAATTACTTTGTGTCATCAATTTATAGGAAGGACACCTTTTTAAATTCCTATTTATTCTACAGCAGATGCCACTCATGGTTTTGCAGAAAGTACCTGGTTAAGAGGCAGTTTATCAGGGCATCTAGAATGGTATCTAAAGGTGAACTCTTTTTGCAGGAACTGGACACTATGACTAACACGTTTCTTGAAATGAGATACCCACTTGACTTATTACAAACACTTAGAACTGAGGTTATTGGGAATAGGTGGGGTAAATATCACTCTATTTTGGGTAAATCTCTGAAGTCTGAAAAACCATCCTGTATTCCCAAAGAAGCTGAACCAAGTTTGATATTTTTTTACAAAGCTGTGGCTATTAAATATGGCTATTTAAGTACCAAGGTTAAGAGCATTATTTTAAGTAAATGAGCCATTCTCCAAACCGACAAGGAGATTTTTGAGTTTGTGGGAGAAACGCCTACTTTTATCTATAAAGGTGCATCAAATGAATTCTATGAACTGTGGTAGATGTAATTATTGTCAGTATATAATGGAGAGTAAGCAAGTTTTTTAAACAATTACTGTAGCTCAGAAATTAGTACTATGAAAAAAGTAACTGCAACTTGAAGGGTTTAATTTATTTAGTCATTTGTAACCAATCCCAGTACTTCTATGTAGGGAAAACTGAAAGAAAACTTGCAAAAAGAATCTACAAACATCTTTACGATATAAAAAAGCTAATTTGAACAATGCCCTTTACAGAGACACTTTACTGTGTGAGGGATTTAAAAAGTTTGAATTTGGCATACTGGAAATTGTTTCCACTAATGCCAGGGGAGGTTCCGGGGAAAATAAGTTGGAGTACAAGGAACTCCTCTGGCAGGTGAGGTTGGATGCAACAGCTAAGCTAGGACTGAATGAGTACGTTTCCATTCAGCCTGTGCTCAAAATCAGTTAGCACTAGTGGATTCATGGGTATATTTAGTAGTACTAACTTCAATTGTTCTGATGAAGTCCAGTGTTTTTTGGACAAAAGCACTCAACTAAATGATTGAATGAGATTAAACTTTGGTTTTTAGTATTTTGCACACTTGTGAGTTTATTTTCCACATTTTAGCAGCCCATGACTACGTGGACCCTGTTCTTGTTTATTGTTATTCAAGTGGTTGCATGATAAATATACTTTCTTTTGATTATTCGTTGTAATTTTGCTTGTCTGTTTTTTGTACATGCATTGTTCTTGGAGTTTTTCCCCTAGGCCTCTGCTGCAAAGGGGCAACTTATGCCTAGACAGACAATCCTGGTAAATAAATGCTAATAAATAAATAATTAGACAAATTAAGTTTATATGATGGAAATATTTTGAAAGTCTTCCTTGAAAACTAGAAATGTGAACTCTGTTATTGAAGGCGGTACTGAGGGCGGTAATTGTTTAGTCAGCGGTGATGGTATAGAAGAGATTCATGTTGAACAGCACAAACTTCCAGGAATGCTGAAATTACTTGTTTGGCCACACAGGTTGTGTGCATACATTCCTTGTATCTAATATTTGACATCAGACAACATATTTCCAACGATCATTCTGAAATCTGCTAAGGGTCATATTTCTCAAAACCATGCTTAACTTTGACACAACAGTAAGAAACAGTTTACAGAATGTTTTAAGCATTAACATTATAATTTAAAAACTGTCTAAGCAGCCCAATTTGAGTTCAAACAAACCTTGGAAATGTCAGCATCACTCACTGCAGTTTATTGTGTTTCTTTTTTGTCTCTACACTCCACAACATTTTACTTATTGGTTTGCTTGTGATGCCTTTTTCTCTCATTTTTAAACGTTATAAAATCATAGTCTAATGGATTTTTGAAAAAAATTCCACAGAAGAAAATTGCTTTTACAAAACTAGTGATTGTAAGAAGCCCTGTTTTCAATAAGTGCATAAATGGTATATTTATTATAAATAGTGTTATTTCATTCGTAGAGATGTCTAACGTAGTTATGTGCATATGTGCATCAGTTTTGACAAAAGTATTCCTTTGTCCCCTCTTCTGAGTCTTGTATTTTTTTTTCTTTTACTGAAGTAAAAAAGTAAGTATCAAAGAGTGAATGAGAATGATTCTAGTGTAGAAAGCAACACTTGTAAATTGAATATATACTTTGGTTATTTAAAAAAAACAAATGCAGTGATGACTGTTACAATACAAATCACTGCTAGCCCCAGAATTTATGGAACTGATATTTTATGGTAGGGGACTTTGCCCATCTCACTTTGTATGCAAGATGAGATTTTCTATTATTACTAACTCTGGGGTTGCCAAATAACTATGACAGTTTTTAAAATAAAGTTTCCAAAAGCTTTTATTCACCCACCAGACCAAACTGTATGGTCTTCTGTGCATCATTCAAATTACCACAGCCCCATCAGAAAAGATGAAATATATAGGGATTAGCAAAGGTTTTGAAGAAATGCATATGTTGCACTTTTTGTAAGTAACCATTCTTTTTCCCTTTTAAATTTCTCCAAGTCTTTTGAGTGTTTAATATCATGATGGGAAAGGACCCCGTTGTTAAATAAAAGTATGATTAAAGTTCATGAAATGAGTATTGTTTCAATCCTTGATGTTAGCCAGAAGTGCTGTTTTGGGAACTGGTAATGTGACCAGAACTGACTCCTGCAGTTCATACGGAGTTACATGTATCGGTAACATATTTAAGAAAGATTGTAAATTCTTTTTATAAGATCCGTTGCTCCTACTACTGTTGGAACTGTCTGGGTATCCTTCTTCCACATTGCCCTCATTTCTGCCTTTAAATCCTGGTATTTTATGACTTTGTGTGTCTCTGTACTTAAGACACTGTAGTCATTAGGTATAGCAATTCCAATGATCAATGCTACTTTTGTCTTCTTTTCCTAAACTACTATATCTGGTTTTCTGTCATCTACTTTTGGAACTCCTGGTAATGGGTGAGGCCATGTGATATAAACATAATTTTCCATAATGCTTTGTGGCTCATGTTTCCAATGCTTATCAGCTACTTCAGTATTATAATGTTTGCACAATCCCCAGTGCAACAGTCTTGCTACATTATTATGCCTTTCAGTTTACAGTCCTTCTGTCGTTAGTATATCACAACCAGCAACAAGATGTGTGACTGTTTTACAAATTCTGTTTTACAAAACCTACATTTGTTTATTTCTCCCACATGTTCAATGGACTATGTAAACCAACGTATGCATAGTCCACTGTCCTGGGCAGCCAATATTAACCTTTTGTCTTTTGGTTTAAATTCATCTCTCCTTAACCATTCCTGCATTTGGTCCTGATTGACATGAGGCTGTTCCAAGAGTTTTCTCTACTTGCAACTATATTCATGCATTTTCCACATTTCTTTCCTTCTCATCTGATCCTTCTCCTTATACTCTTTCTTTTGTTTTTTGGCACATTCAGTGGCTGCCTGATTTTTATCTACTTCTGGTTTGATTTCCATTCCCACTTGACACCAATATGGTTCTGCTAAACTAAGCAGGGAAGTCATCTTAGACTTGTTCAGCTCATGCTTTAAAACTTTCACTACGTTTGGATCTTGTGAGGTCAGCAGATATGTTTGCAGTCCTATAAATGGATATCATTTTTAACTCAACTGTGGACTACCCACTGTTTTATTATTTTGTGGTACATATTTTAAAGTTCGATTTTTATTAGTGAACTAAGTGTGTAACGTATTTGAAGGAGTGAACTTCACACCCTCCACACTGCAAAGTTTCTGCTTGGTTTGTTTTTGACACAGTATAGGTTGCATCCTGGGTTTTCTGAGACTTTGAGGGATACCAAAGATTTTTCCTGCTACATTGGTTTCTCCTTAATTTGGGAATTCATTCTATCCTGCTGTGGTATTATCAGAGTTAGATTTTCTACACTAAATCCTTCACTTCTCAGGTAATCCATAACCTCAGTTTGTATTTCTTTAACTTCTTCATTAGTAATCCTACTTTCTACTTTTTCTCTTTGTTTTCATGTTTTTTGTGTTGTAAATTTATTCGTAGCAGGATGCCTTTTCCTGTAATTTCTCTTCAAATATCTTTGTTACTGTTCTTTTTGTATTGATTAATTTTGCTTTCTCCTTTGCATAAGTATTGCACCATATTACATTTCTTTTTCATTCCTATGTCCGTATTTCTTCTCTAGATGTCTCCGGCTCCTCCTATTTCTCCTTATTTGGAGAACTCGCTGTTCCGTCATTCTGCGATATAACCTGTTAGACTTTCTACACTAAATCCTTCACTTCACAGGTATTCTATATCTCCTGCTTCTTTTTTTTTTAACTTCTTTGTTACTAATCTTCTGTTCTACATTCCCCATTTGTGATCTTATTTTTTATATTGTGAAATTTTCAATATCTGTGTGCGTTTGCCTATATTTCTCTTTGAATATCTTTAGGGCTGTTTTTTTTTGTATTGATTAATTTGGCATGCCCCTTTGCATAAATATAGCATCATATCAGATCTTTCTTGCTTTGCCTTGTCCATATTTGTTTTTTACACCTTTCAAAAATCTCTAGATTTTGTTCTTTATATTTTTCACACTTCCTCAATCGCTACTTTTCCCAAACAGCCCAAGGTTTCTAGGTCTTTATAGTGTTTTTCACAAATCTGTTGTATCAATGAACACAAATCTGCATTTGAAGCTTTAAACAGTTTTTTGTTGGGGAAGTATTTTTCTTTCCTCTCTTAATCGTTTTGTATATCTCGTGTCTGGAAATTCTCAACTTTTTGCATAATAGTAACAATACATAATTTCTTTCTTATTCTCAATAGTCCCTTCTGTCATCTTTATAGCTCTTTTTTGGCCTATCAGTTTTTGTGATTTTTGTGGACTACTACTACTACTACTACTGTCTACAATGGGGGAGGGGGTTTATTCTTCTGTTAAGGCCCACTTATCAGCTGTCTTTGCTTGTCTGCCTTTATTTCCTCCTTTAGCTTTTACATTTCAGGCTAAACAATTCGTTAAAGGCATCCTTCATATTAGGCCTCCCAGGAAGCCTGTTTCTCCTACTTGGGATCTTAATTTTGTTTTGAAAAAATTGACTCTGGCTCATTTTGAGGCTGCAGCTTTAGCTTCCTTGCAGTATTGCTCTTGGAAGACTGTACTTTTATTACCTTTACTTCTGCCAGATGAGTGTCTGAGCTTCAAGTCCTTATGGCTTGTCCTCCTTTTTTGGTGTTTCATAAGGACAGGGTGTCCTTGCATACTAATCATTCTTTTATGCCCAAGGTGGTGAATAGTGAATGAGTTGTCCCTTAATCAGTCTGTTCATTTGCCCTCTTTTTCTCCACAATCTGCCAGTGAGAAGGTGCTGCACACATTGGGTGTATATAGACAACTCAGATTTTATTTGGAAAAGACTAAGACTATGTTGAAATCTGACCAGTTGTTTGTTTCCTTTCATCCTAGGTCCTTAGGATTAGCTGTATCCAAGCAATCTATTTCTTCTTGGCTCTCAAAAGCTATTTCTTTTTATTATCCTTTTCATGGTAAGAGCCTTCCTTATTCTGTTAAGGCTCATTCTGCTAGAGCGGTGACTTACTCTGGTGCTTTTTTCAAGTGTTTGGATACTAGCTGTATTCTTGAGGCAGCTACCTGGACTTCTCTGCATACAGTTACCAAGTACCACAAGTTGGATGAGTTGGAGCTGGTTTTGCTAGGGCCATCCTTCATGGTTTCCTAGAAGGCTCTGCTGGTCCCTCTTCCTCACAAGTTTCTTCCTGAGCATTGACACTCTCCCTAATGTAATGAATACTGCAACAATGAAATGGAAGGACATAGTATAGCTGTGTAAAATCTTAGCATAATAGTAGATGTCTTTCTCTTCACTGTTGCAGTATTCACTCCCTCCCTCCTCCCCCTAGTCCATTTCTGTTCTTTATGTACTGGTTACCTCTCCCCCCCCCCCTTGGACTGGCATTCCTACTGGGGCTCTCAGTTCTGAGGATAGTATGTCTGGGCATCATCTTTATATCCTACGTTATGCAAGAAGCATATGTGTGGCATATGGTGTATTTAAAGCAACCTAAGGCTTTGGTAAACTGGCTGGATGTCGGGCCGCCCTTAGCATGGGATCTCTAATGAATATTGCAACAGTGACAAGAAGAACACTACCTTTATGGTAAGATTTTACACAACTGTACTTTCTACTGTTGGCTGTACTATTTGACGTACTGATAAAAAGGAGGTTAAGAATAGCAGAATCCCTGAGGATAAGGTAAGCAAATCACAGATCCCCTCTCAGTAGCCCATGTGACACTGAGTACAGGGACAATGATTCCAGTCCCTCCTGGTAGCTAAGGTTTTTCAGACCAGAGATAATTTTTGTTAGGAGTCACTGCAGTTTTTAAAGTGTTTTTTTATGTGAACAGTAAGGTAAATACCAGAGTGCATTATATTCTATAATGGATCTGACCAGTTTACATTACAAGAGAACAATGACCCGTTTGGTTTTAGAAGAATTGCCTTTATACATCGGGTCCAAGATGTAGAAAGAATTCCTAACTGCAGTTGCCATATAGTGATCAAATGAAAGGGAACTATCAACCCAGGGTGTTAATCGAGGCAGTATGTTAAAGCAATTTGCCATTTCCTGAAAGGGTATTCGTGTCTTGAGTTGACAACTACACCCAGCTTGCAGTTATCAGCGAATCTGGTAAAACAGAGATCAGAATTATCAGTTTTGAGATTGGAGAAAAAGATGCCAAACAGGAGGAGGCTGTCACAGGTCCCTGGGGTATATCACTTGTCGCCTTCTCATTGAAGAGACACCACCAACTTTGACAACATTGGTTCTGTCATTGAGCCAGTTTGCTATTTATATTAGCACACTAGTTAATGCCATAAGCTTATTTACAATTTCATTAAGTGGTATGTTGTCAGATACCTTGGCCAACTCAAGATAGGCAGCATGGACAGTGTTCCCACTGTCCAACACGATCTTTTCAAGCTTTAGCAGACATGGCCTACCTTTTATAAAGCTGAATTGCTGTGGGTCGAGCACAATCAGATTTTTGGTGTTGTGATTTAAGAGTTCAGTAATGATGCCGTCCATCACTTTACAGATAAGACTTATAAGGCTGATGGATCTCACCGTTGTGAAGTGGCATCTTTATTTCAATGTACACGGATCCAGGGACATAGACTGTTGATATATTTAGGGTAAACAGTTTAAGGAGTACATCAGTGGAATGCATGTTTGACTCAGTTTATTAGGCATCCCAGTATATTAGCAGGACCTATGGAAGAAGTGTTTTTGGTGTGTGAGAGTACCTTAAGGACATGATTCCTTAGTGATCATGATAGTGGGAAGTGACATAAGAATGACTACAGTTGGGATGATAGTTTCAGAGGAGAAGTTGGCCTCAAACAAAATTGCTAGTGTGTTAGCAGTGTCGTTCAGTTTTGAGTGGGAAGCACAATTATGGAAAAGTTAGCAAATGCTAACCTGACGTCATGGGTCTTTATGGCTGCCTTCAATTTCGTAGTGAATTTCTTTAATATTGTCTTCATGCAGAGGGCGTCTGACCTTACACAGTAGTGTGAGCAGTGAACAGTTTCTTCCTTCTATTAAAAATTTCATTTGTATTAACTGCAGCACTACACAAACCAGATAGTTATAAAACCACATCTCTTCAAAACCAAGCGAGTCAAAACAGTTATAATCCAAACAGACTGGTTTATTAAAACAGACGATCCTCTCTCTCCACAAGATACAGTGACTTTTCTCTGGCGCCTTGGCTGAAAGCCTTTACAGAGTACATCTACATTTTCTCTGTAGCACATTTATATACATCCTTCAGTTAAACAATTAATCAGTAATATTATTATCAGTAATAAAGCGAGTAACAGTTGGTCCATAGATTAGTACTAGGCTGACTGCCCTTGTGGGCCGTTTTAAGCCTAGCCAATTATCCCATCTTAGAATCAAACCATGCACCTTGTGTTTGTAAAGTAAATACCTTAGTCATTGTGCCAACCTCCCACCCATAACCATGCAGAATATTACATTCATAAAATAGCAGAAAGAATTTTAAGAACTAAGCTAACATGGGAATGGAGAAAGGAGATTCTGCCAATAGGGATGACTGCAATTAAAGATACAGACAATAGGCAAGAAGGGGCTGGAATTTATTTGAGAAAATTGGCAAAAGAACCAAGGTATTGGGAGCAAGTAATTAGAGTGGGAAATGTAATAGAATGAGAAAAGGCCAGAAATTTATTTGGACCGCAGGATAGAGATTGCCTTCCCTGTCAGTGACTAATATTAGAGTATAAGCAAAGAGAAATAAATAGGCAGGTCCTAAGTGAAAGACCGGCACTAGTAGATATTTTAGTAGAATCTAAAACAGAAGTTGCTGTTAAAAAAGGAATAATTAGTAGAGCATATAAAATACTGCATGATAACTTTAAGAATCAATCAGAAGAGGTTAGAAAGGATTGGGAAAAGAGAGATTGGATAAGCAGTTCAGAAAGAAACAATGGGGGGATGTATGTTTGCTTCCCAAATATGCAACCAAGTATATAAGATTTAGAATCTTTGCTTGGAAATGTTTACATAGCTATTTGTATTCCCCAAGTAGACTCCCAACAGTTTTTTTCCTCAGGTAGACAGCAAATATTGGAGGTATAATGGGGAAAAAAGGTAATTGGGAGCATATTTTCTGGAAGTGTAATGGATTATCAGACTTTAAAGATTCCCTAAGTGGCGTAATTAAGGAAATTATTTTGTACTACAAGTAGTGAATATAGTAGCAGAGATAAAACAACTGGAATTGGGATCTTTAGAAAAGTGTGGGAACAAATTACATAGGGAAAATGGGAATTATGGGAAAAATACATGCAGAGGAGGAATGAAGTTTAAAAGAAGCAAGATTTGAATGAGCTATGTAATGTTTGACTGACAATGACTGGATAGATTATAAGTGATGTAGAATGCAACTAAACTTATGTCAATATGGTTTGTGATGTATAACATTTGCAAGTGAAATTATGTCAGTATGGTTTGTTTTCATTTATATAAATATATGATTGCCTATGTCATACATGATAATTTAATAAATATGTTTCTTGTTTAAAAAAATGGTGCACCTCCAAACAATTACTCAGAAAGCTTTAACAGCCTTTGAAACATGGCTTCGTAACTCACAACTCATGCTCAACCCAAAAAGACCAAATACTACTTTTTTCCTCCAAATCCCTATATCATGAAAAAAAACAAAATTTAAAGTCCTCTCTCTCTTGGTAATGCAACCACTGAAGTCACTTCTCATAGCACACTGTTAGGGGTGATAGTGGATGATCTTACATTCGACCTACATATACAAAATTGCATAAAAAAGACTCATCAAAAGCTAGGAATGCTTTAATGAGCCAAAAACTTTCTCAACAATGTAATTGAAACTACACTTACCATTACTTATCTCCTGTCCATTCTTCTTTATGGCACTCCCATCCTTACTAACCTCCATGCTTCACAAAAATTACATTTTGAACAATGCTATAACAAGGTTGCTAAATTTGTAGCACATACCCCTTTCAGAACCCACCACTCTATAGCACTGAACAGCCTAAATTGGTTAGAACTGCCACATCAGCTAACATATACACAGCTTCTTACCACCTATACAGGTATCCAGCATCCGTTTGTCTGTCCAGCACTAAAAAAATTCTACACAACTCTGTTCCCAGGCGGTCTTTGCAATCCATTGACCAAAAACTGCTGTCTGTCTACAAACCTAGCAAATCTGTTTGGCACTGTCTGTACTCATTCAAGGTTGCTAAGGCCTGGAACTCTTTACCTGTATCCATCAGGTCAGTACCCTTCCTCCAATCTTTTAAAACCAGTCTGAAAGACTTCCTAGCTAAAATCTGGCTCTGTTTTTGCTCAAAACCACACTAAACTGTATCCCTAAACGTAAACAAGTACCTTTTCATTCCTAATACCTCCTTATTCTCTCTGCTTCACTTAGTTCCATACTGCTATCGAATTTATTTCCCTGACCCTCTCTCTCTCTAAATATACCATAAGCCTGTTTTCCTGCACTTCATATTGCAATTCGTGTTTATATTAAACGAACTTACCTTTAATTTCTCTACAAACTGTCTAAAATTTCTGTAAATATTAAATGAGTGTCATATACCTTTCATCAGTTCTTAGCCAGTGCATCTGATTATGTTGTTTTCATTCTTCCTCACTTATGAGTCTAGGATCCAATCCTAGGATCCAACTCAACCGCATTCTACAAGATTTCAGTTCCAAGCCTTGTGCTCCTCCCTTTACCTCCAATGCCCTAGTCCTTCTCCAACTCCTCGGATCTTGTTTGCTGCCATAGCTTTAAGACAGAGGATCCAGCCTGTCTATAAAATGTTACCATTTTTGGAAAGTCTTGTGATAAGTTTTCACCTTTGGTAACTTTATTTCTTATTGTACTGAAAAGTGGTATTGTTTTTTGCTCCTCCCATAGTTCCTGCTGGTGTGAGGGACATCTTTGTGTGTGTGTGTGTGTGTGTGTGTGTGTGTGTGTGTGTGTGTGTGTGTGTGTGTGTGTGTGTGTGTGTGTGTGTGTGCGCGCACGCGAGCACATTTCTCCTTTAGGGGACTTTCTTAATGGTTTTGGCATACAGTTTTAAAAGTTTTATTAAAAAAAAGTTTTTCTTCATTGTATTAATCCTAAAGGTTCTTATCTGGTGAAGTTATCTTGTTAGTAGAATATTGTTCTTCTTAGTGTAAATACTGTTGTTTGCAGTGCTTCTTGATTTTTGTTTTTTGAAGTTTCCTTTCATCTGGTGGTTCAAAAAAATGTTGGACAAGCCTGACAAGCCGACTGGGTTCAAAAACTGCACTTCTTGTGGGCATATGATTCCCAACTCTGATGCCCACAAGACGTGCATATACTGCCTAGGAGCTGCCCATCTGGACACTCCTTGCTCTGTTTGCAGTACATTTAATCTGAGAGCTGTTTTGGATCAACTGAATAAATTGATTTTGAAAGGCCTGATTCCTGCTGGGGCTCAGACCCCCTCAAAACAATCACAGGCAGTCTCGGAGCCAAGACAAAGGCACCATATGTCCCATACTGCCACCTTGGAGCTGATAGCAAAGTCCAAGAAAGTTTTGAATCCCACTACCATGGATCCAGTAACTATCGGGCCTGCCTCAGATCCCTTGCCTACCTTGGATCTGACAGTCTCGGCCTTGATGACTAGTTCTCCGACTCTGCTTGCCTCTTTCTTGGATCCAGTGACTAGAGGCCATTCGTTGTATATAGTGCTGCAGCCAGTGTCCTCGACTCTGCCCTCCCAGATATTGCAGACTCCCACCAAACACTCCAGACCACCCTCGTCTACCTTGTCTATGTCCTGTAGGAGTTATTCAGAAGCAAATATGGACAGGATGATGCAGAATTGTTTTAGGGCACAAATTCAGATGAAGGTCATTCCAGCTCCATCCCGTACTGGATCCGTGAGCTCTTCTGCCAGAAAACAATCATCACCTTCTCCAATCCGACCCTTGGCTTTGGAGCCCAAGGATCCTAGATCCCCAATGAGATCAACATCAGATCCAAGGAAGCGTCCTTCCTTGGATCCGACTGCTCCTGACCAGTTCTGGTCCATTGTCTTTGGATCTGAGTGGGTCTCTGAAACAAGAGGTCTGCACTCGATCTGAGGGGCAAGGTTTGCCTCCTGTTTTTTTTTTTTTTTATCTATCCATTTCCCTTTGCATTTTGGTCCTGGACAGCTCTGGTCCGATTCTATCCAGTCGGTGCAGATCAGGTACCAACCCCAACTTCCCACCTTGGCTGCTTCAGCTATGAGTGGGGATGGAGAGGTTCCCCAAGTCTGTCTGTCTTCCAGATCATAGAAAGTGTTTTCTCTACTCTTAGAGAACCATCCTGTCATATCTTTGGTCCTACCCCCTCATCCTTCATCGGCTTTGAGCTCTGAGCCCATCAGTGGTGTTCCTTTGGGTCAGCCAGTTCTAAAAAGTCTCCGCACATATTCCCCACAGGAATTCCCCATGTCTTCTGACACCTCTCTGGAACACCCCACTGAGGAGGTTCCTCAGAAGAGGATATGCAAGAAGAGGCAGATGAACTCCCCCATGGAAGACACAGACTTGGATGAATGCGAAGGACCTCCCCGATCACCACCTGATCTTTCCTGTGGGGAAATCTTGGACATCCTTAGGCAAAAAGGTGGCTGGTCTTCCCAAAATTCTTCTCCTGAAGACTCGGTGTTCCTGGAGGCTCTCGGGGCTGACCCATCTACATCTTGGGTGACCTCCCCGGCAGATGAGCTTATCGACCTAGTCTCCCACTGGGTGTGGAAGGAACCACACACTGTTGAACCTGTCTCCAAATGAACAGATACATTTCTATCCCCTCCTGCTGATAGACTTCTTTGGAGTAAGGGCATTCCCATTGATGCCATGTTTGTCCACTGTCCATCCACCAAACAGGGAGCCCAGAGTGATGGACAGATTCAGAAAGTGCATTTACACTCGGCTACTTTCACACTGACATCACTAAATTACCTGGCACATTCTACCCGTTTGTGGAGAGATTTGATTAAACAGCTTTCAAATTCTCTCACTGAGTTCATGTTGGCAGAGGACTTCCAGAAAGTTTCTCCCCAACTGGCCAAAGATATTCTCCCCAACTGGCTAGTCTTTTTTTCTGTCGCCAACTCCTCAATGAGGTTAATATCCGACACAGTGGAAGGCAGCTGTCGAGCAGCTGGCTCAGGCATAGCCGTTAGGTGACATGCTGGATGAGGCTTTGCAATTTCATGGAACCTTTTAAGACATCTTTCATGAATGCCTCATTTGATGACTCCACTTTGTTCGGTCCATCAGGAAAGAAAGACCCTGTCTGCTGTCGGAATTAAGTTTACTACCCCTCAACGAATGTTTTCTAGGAATCAACATGGTGACCAGAAAATTTGGTTCTAGAAATCTCAGTGGCCTTTTCAAGACTTGGGGGGGGGGGGTTCAATAGCAGACATTGCCCCAGGGGCAGAGGGGGTCCACAGAACCAGGGCTTTAGAGATTCCTTTTCCAACAGGCCCTGTCAGCACTCCTGAAGCACTGCCCTAATATCCATCTCTGGATGCAGTCTGTGTACAGTCAGGGGTCATCTCTCCCTGCACCTAGACACCTGAACAAATCTTACAAACAACAACTGGGTGCTAAGCATAATATCAAGAGGTTATTACATTCCCTTTTCCCTTCCACCTCTTTGACCAGGAGGAAACTCCCTGACATTCCACCCAGTCAAAGGGAGTATGCAGCTCAAGATGTCCAAAAGCTGGTAAAACAGAGTCACCCAGAAGGTCCCAACTGAACAATTAGGACTCAAAACCTAATCCTGCTTCTTTTTGGTGTCAAAGAAGACAGAGAACCTAAGACCATTTCTGAATCTAAGCAATCTGAGAAAAAATAAAGGCAGCCAAATTTATTCAGAAAGGTTACCGCTTTCGCGGGGTTACTGCTTCTTCAGACCAATATAAAAACTGTGTTAAAAATTCACAAACTTAAGACAAGTCATTGTAAGAATGAGCCAATCACATTAGATCATTAACACCTATTAACATACTTAAACAACCTGTAAACAGTCATCTCTTACTCAACAGTGCAGGCTTAAGGGAGACTCCACTGTTGAGTCCTGGTTGTCTATAGGCTTGTAAAGAGATGACCCATTTAAGCTCTCACATTTCAATATGATTGTTAAAATCACCCTTCCTAGCACTACGATATAGCAATTGTAGAACCTTAAAATTAAAACAAGTATGCCTTGGACATTGCAAGGAATGATTAGCTAAGGCATTTGTCAACATTTTATTGCGTGTACTCCCCAAGTGTTCAAGTATCCGTTCCCTCACCTGTCTTGTGGTTGTACCCACATAGAAACTGTTGCAAGAGCAACAGGTAGCTAGGTAGACCAGATTCATACTCCTGCAAGTGGCTACAAACCTTGGAGAAAAAAGACGCCCAGTTACTGGATGTATAAAGCATAAATCTGGAGAGATGGAAGAACAAGCTTTACAACTGTAGCAGGGAAACGTCCCTTTCTTTCCTGGTGCTGAAGGTACCTGGTATCTAGGTCCATAGCATAAGAGTCTTTTAATGGACATGTTATACCTAAAAGTAAAGGATGGTTGCTCTCCCACTATTTGCCCCACTTTGCTATCGGCTAGAAGAATAGGCCAATTCTTTCTAATAATACTACAAAATTGTTGAACATTACTAGAATATTTAAAAAATATTCTTGAGGATTTTATTGTTTTATCATTATGAATGCGACTGGTGGTGTGCCGAAAAGATGAAAAATAGGGGGTACCCCTGTCATGCCTACTTTGTACAGCCCCCCTATTAGTATCCACTATCAGCCTCTGAATATAACCCCTTTCAGCAAAGCCCTCACTGACTGTATACATAGTTTCTTCAAAAGTATAATCATCAATACAAAGCCTAGATACTCTCAATGATTGACCCTTAAGTATATTAGAGAAAACATGGGGGATGCATACTGGAATGATGCAGCAACCCATTCCTCCAACAGGGTTTCCTGTACATTTGTGTTCCTAATGATCCATTATAGTTCTTGGAAATGGTAACATCTAAGAAATCAATGGATATCTGAGAAGAAGATACAGTGAACCTGAGAAAATCAGAGGTACTCTCAAGATATCCTATAAAAGTCTGCAACTCCTCCGTACTTCCCTCCCATAAATGAAAAACATCATCTATAAACCTCACATAATGTTTAACAAGGTGTCTGTAGGGATTGTTGTTATAAACATGTTCGTCTTCCCAGTGCGCCAACACCAAATTGGCATAGCTGTTTGTCACAAGGAGTACCCATGGCTACCCCCATTTGATGCAAACAGTACTGATTCTCATACAAAAACACATTGTTGCATAAAATCAAGTCCAATAATGTACAAATGACTGTCACCATGCCATGTGTAAAACTACCATTGTGAGATAAAAACAGTCTGATGGCATCTATGCCAGCCTGGTTGGGGGTGACTGTAAATAATGTCTTAACAACTAGCATTACTAACAAAACATCATGCAAAGAAAGATCTGATACTACTGTATACATATTACTTGGGGAGTAAACGCAATAAAATGTTGACAAATGCCTTAGCTAATCATTCCTTGCAATGTCCAGGGCATACTTGTTTTAATTTTAAGGTTCTACAATTGCTATATCCTAATGCTAGGAAGGTTGATTTTAACAATCATATTGAAATGTGAGAGCTTAAATGGATCATCTCTTTACAAGCCTATAGACAACCAGGACTCAACAGTGGAGTCCCCTTAAGCCTGCCCTGTTGAGTAAGAGATGATTGTTTACAGGTTACGTATGTTAATAGTTGTTAATGAACTAATGTGATTGGCTCATTCTTACAATGACTTGTCTTAAGTTTGTGAATTTTTAACACAGTTTTTATGTTGGTCTGAAGAAGCGGTAACCCTGCGAAAGCGCTAACCTTTCTGAATAAATTTGGCTGCCTTTATTTTTATCTACACCTGTATTTCGGCTGGTTATTTTTATTAGCTCTTGCACCATGTTGGTTGGCTCACATTTGTTGTTTTTCTGTGTTTATTGCTGTATGCGAGTCACCTTTGGCTGTTGGCTGGCTTGTTTTTGGTTCTAAGCAATCTAAACCAGTATGTGAAGAAGTCAAAGTTCTGAATGGTTACAGTTCAGTCCATCTTGCCTCTTCTGTGCAAGGAGAATTGTATGTGCTTTATATATGTCCAGGATGCATACTATCATATCAAAAAACAGGCACTCTAGGAGACATCTGCACTTTTGGCTCGGATCCGTTCACTGCCAATTCAGAGCACTGCCCTTTGGGCTCACCACAACCCCCTCAGGTGTTCACCAAATGTGTGGCAGCCATGGCAGCTCACCTGAGGCTCAAAGGATTCCAGGTGTGTCCCCTATCTAGACAATTGACTCCTCACTGCCCTGACCAGGCATCAACTGATTCAAGACAGAAATTACCTGCTTCAGTTCTCTAACTCTCTGGGAATTAAATCTTACCAAATCCATACCGACTCCTGTGCAGAATCTAGAGTTCATTGAGACTCAGCTAAACACCATTCTCCAAATGGCTTTACTACCTCTTCACAGAGTCAAATCCTTGAGAAGTAAGGTGGACAACTTGTTATCCCTCCTATCCCCTCCTGTGAAATTGGTGTTGCAGACTGTTGGATCAATGTCAGCTGCTATTATTCCAGTCAATCTAACAAGATTCTTCATGCAAATTCTCCAGTGGACTTTGGCGATACAGTGGTCCATTACTTACCGGTCTATATCTGTTCCCAATAAAACTCACCAATCTAAAAACATCATATCTGATGGTGGATGTAGTCGGAAGAAATGTTCCTGGGCAGGCCATTCCCCCCCCCCCCCAACAGACACAGTGACCACAGACGCTTCCTAATTATGGTGGGGGGGCATTACAGGGGAAAGATGGTCCAAGGCATGTAGTCCCCCCCCCCCCCTGGAGACCAAGATGCATATCAATGTCCTCGAGATGAGAGCAGCCCTTCTATCATTGCAAGCCTTTCAAGATGTTCTCCTCCTAGGCACTATTGCTATCCATAGGGAAAACATGTCAGTAGTCTGGCACATCAACAAACAAGGAGAAACGCATTCTTACCCACTGTGCAGAGAGGCCATGAGGATCTAAGAATCGGTGATACCTTCATGCAGCTTTCTAGTTGCAGCACACATACCAGGGAAAACCAATGTACTGGCAGACAGACTCAGCATGTCCATTCTGATTCCTCATGAGTGTCCCTTCAATCAGTCAGTATCAAAACAGAATTTTCAGCCTTTGGGGCCAGTCTTGCTGCAGTCTGTTCGCATTTCCTCTCACCAGCAAATGCAGCAAGTATTTCACTCTGATCTCCCCTTGGGGAGAGTCACTAAGGGATGCTGTGTCTCACGAATGTCCCCCAGGTCTCCTCTGTGCTTATTCCCCTCTCCCCTTGATCCCAAAGTTTCTGTAGAAAGCAAGTAGACTGAAGAGCTCAAGTCAACCTCATTGCCCCCTTCTGGCCTTGAGTTTGGTCTCACCTCAAACATTCTCCATACTGGAGCCTACTTGGGACCTCCTATCTCACCCATCAGAATCCCATCATCCCATTCTGCACACCCTCAAACTGACCACATAGTTTCTCCAATTCCAGTGATAGTAAGACAGTCCAGGCTTGATTCCCCAGTCTGCAACATTATCTTGGCTTCCCAGAAGGCTTCCACTAAGAAGGTTTACAAAAGTAAGTGGAAAAGATTCTCTTTATGGACCTTTAAAGAGAACACTGACCTTTTTTCAGCACCTACTTCAACCATTCTTCTTTTCCTCAGTAATCTTTTAATAGAAGGAGATAGTTTTTCTGCTGTTAAACTTCAACTAGCTACAATTTCCAATTTTCATACAAGAAATAAATCTTTTTTCTTGTCAACTTCTAGGTTATGCAGTTTTCATGAAAAGGATTTTTCTTCTTAGACCTCCTTGGGACCTTATGTTAGTCCTTCAGGGTTGGCTTAAAAACCCTTCAAACCTGCAAAGAATTGTGATATGAAATATCTGGTATGGAAAATAATCTTTTTGGTAGCTATTACTGCAGCAAAAATAATTTCAGAGTTACAGACCTTATCAGCAAAACACCCTTACGTCCTTTTCCATAAGGATAGAGTATCCTTATGTACTAATCCTTTTATGTCTGAGATTGCCACACAGTCGAATATTAACCAGTCCATACAACCACCAGTGTTTTTTTTCCAAGTTTTTAAAATGAGGGCTAGTACATGCTACACCTCCTTGTGTGTGTGTATGCATATATATTTACTTATGCAAACGTATGCATATTATATTTTTACCCTGCTCAGCCTTCACACAACATCCCTCTCAGTGTTTTATATAACTTTTCTGTTCCTTCCATCCTGCAGCACCTTATCACCCATTTGGGGCAGTCCCCTTTAAGGGAAAATTGCTTTTCAGAAATCCCTAACTTTGTTGGCTTTTCAGTGGAAGAAACCAGTCAGGTATCGGCCATAGTTTGTACAGTTTTCTGCATTGGCCCTAAAATCTTTGGGGCCAGCCAGCACACCATCAGTGAAGAGCCTGCAGTACTGGACAGGTGGTCAGTGCTGAGTACTGTGAACTGTTTGTCAGAGAATGAGTTTGACAGTCCATAAACCCTCTCAAGCCAGTGCCTCCCTTCTTTGATGGTGGCACTTGAGTAGCAGGACCCCAAGCTTGCTCACTCCTTTGCCACTTCAGCTGACTCCTACTAAGCCCTTCCCATTGCCCATTCAGAGGTCATCTGGGATGCAGTCAAATCTTTAAACCTCTGTACTACCAAGTTAGCGCCAGCACATAAATATTTTAATATTGAGGGATGGCCATGGAACAAGAAAGGTGTATTAATTGAGGGTGCCTAGTATTCTTATTAGTGGTGGAAGTTTAACCCATGCATTAAACTCATCATTGAGTATTCCTTAACGATGCCCCATACATAAAAGAAGTTCTCATTTACAGATGCTGAGTAGTGTGCTGACAAGTAGCTGCCCCTCCCAGAAAAACACAAATTTAAGTTGCACATTTGTAAGTCTTTCTTTCTTAAATCGTATGATTTGTTGTTTTGTGGACCATACTTCTAATAACTGAAAGCGTACTCTGCCTGCAGTGGAGTCCAGCTCTGAGCATTGACAGTTGTTTATTTATGGTCCTCTTTGAATCAGACATCTCTTTTTTTATACTTATTGAAGTCTAAATGTACCCAGTTCATGACAGCCTAGGCTTAGCACAACTAATGACAGTAAATTGTTCATAGGGAGCCTAAATTTATAAGTGCTTTCAGAACTTATTTCTGGCTTACGTGCATTTGTGTTTTTTTTTTTTTTTTTTTAAATGTTTTTATGCCCCATGCTTGCCGTCGATTAAGCCTCCCCCCATTGAACTCAAGTCCATTTGTTCCATGTGGGGTCATCCCCATATCCACTAGAGTGAGAGCTGCTGTCCAGGGAGCACCATTCAAGCAGCCTGGAGGGTTGCTTATGCCCTTGATAGATTCCCTGATGGGGGACATGCAATCACCACATGGGACTTAGTTCCTTCATGTTCTGCAAGTGTATGCTGCTATCTCTTTCCTTAGTAAAGGCTACCATCAGTGAGAAGTTTGGTGAACAACATGTCAGTCCTCAGGTCGTATGATGCATGTCTTCCTCAGAAGGATTGCTACAGCAAGCAGTCTGCACCACCCCCAAACAGGTACTCCCATCCCTCTTGCTAACTCTGCCAAATGCCCAAGGTGATAATTGAACTCTGGTCACCCAGGTAGTAGTCAAGACTTTATCCCTCTAGACCACCAGGCTGGCTAGCTTACATGATTTTTAACAATGTATTCTCTGCTTGTTTCTGTGCAAGTTATTTTTTAAGCAATGTATTCTGAAAAATATCAGCATATCTCCAATACTGTTAGAAAATGCTTCTACCTCTTTCACCTCATCTCATCTGTTGTGGGTTCCCTTTCAGATGCTAGTTCCCCATTACTTTGGCCTTTTTCACCCCATCATAAAATACATTGCAGCATTTGGCATGTTTGGCCCTAAATAACTTTCCCAGCTGGAAAGACACCAGTGTTTTACAACATAAAGAACGTAGGGTTTAAAGAATTGCTGTTATTCTGATAGACTTAAAATCCTGTCCTTTTTCTGGTGCTTGTAGGGTCTATGCAGTCCTCGCTCCTTCAATCTCCTTTGACTGTGAAAGAAAAGTCATCAGTCAGTATCCGAGGACTTAGTTTTACACCAAGATGTTAGCAAGTGATTCAGAAGTAAATGTGAGAAATTTATCCCACAGTGCCTATTTCATCTGTGGAACAAGCTTCCTCAACATATTAGTGTAAAATCCTACAGATATTCAGTTAGATGAGTAATTGGAAATGCACAGTTTCATTCCAAGTGTCACGGGCTGCAATCTTCTGACTATGCCAAGTAAATGCTATCACATGTCAGTCCTCCTCTTTCCTCAATGCCTCTGTTTGCCTCACTCTTCTTTAGCTTTTCCTATATGCCTTCCATCTAGCATGATCCCAGCAAATAGTATTCTGTCTGTCCAAATTAACTCTACCTCCTACCATATTCTTCTGAAGTATTAGCTCACCTTCAGGGTTTCTTTTTCATGACATTGTTGTTAAACCTGCATTAGTTGACATACCAGTGGTTTAGTATAAACATATGAACCTATAATAACATATCAACATCAAAGAAATGACTTACTGCTCCAATAGTTAGAGCAGTTTTTTAACATATGCTTGTTAAACATCTTTTTATTGTTTTGTTTTTGTTTGGTTGCATTATCTTCCATTGAATGGTGACATTACTTACCTGAAGTAAATATTCTGCCCTTCTCAGACAAATGTCATAATGTGCACAGTTTTGAAGGGGCTCAGGTGCAAATTAGGCTGCTGAGTAAGAGCAAAGAACCTGTAACCTTCGGTTTCACTGGATCAGTTTGATCACTTGCACTTAGTCTTGCAGATCCTGTAGGTATGTTTTGTGGTGCTTAATTTTTTTAGTGAATATAACTATGTGCATATTTTCCATTTTCATGCACATGTGCACGTATACATGCATGCACACTTCACCCCCTCCCCCAGTGTAATTCATCTCCTGCTATTCATTTGCCGAGTGTTTGGGTATGAATAGCTATGATTTCAACCGATGGCAACACTTTACTCTGGATAAGGGATTTTAACCCGAGTCAGATGCTCTGCTGCTAAATTTGTGAACCACACATGCTTTGTACCCATATTTTAACAGAATTGTCCTTGGCTGATAATGAAATGTGTGGATGTGTTATGCACCTATTTTATAAGACTGAATGCAATGTGATTCTGATGTATCTTGTCTTCTGCAGTGTCTGCGTGTGCTTCCCTGCCTCCATGAGTTCCATAGGGACTGTGTCGATCCATGGCTGCTGCTCCAACAGACCTGTCCTCTCTGCAAACGGAGTATACTGGGTAAGAATACTGGTGGTAGCTTTTTCATCTCACTGAGTGATTTAAACGATTGCTTGTAAGGCTAACAACTAAATGAAGTTCAGAAAGTCTTTCTCAGGATGATTTTTGGGAAGTAGTACAGAGAAGGTAAAGAAGCAGCCTAGACTTGTGGTGACTTAACACAGATCTGTCAATGACCAAGGCCAGTGCAGTAAAGTAAATGCGTATGGGTTAGCAGAGAAGTACTATTTCTCGAGTACAGAGGATAATGTAGCTTGTCTCACTGAAGCGTCATATAATATGTACAGTTTGCCCATATCCCTGCTCACAGCTTCCTATCACAACTGTGAGACCCAAAATTGGGTACACTCTGAAAACATCAGATTTTGAAAGTGTGTGTATGTGTGTGTGTGCGTGTGTCACGCAGGAGCGGCCTTAGGTCAACTGGTGCCCGAGGCAAAAGGGCTCCATAATGCCCCCCACCATACCACCCGGTGCCCCCATCCTGGTCTAACTACATTAAATAAATACTGGAAAAGCGCCCCTGTTAGAGTGGCGCCCTAGGTGGCCGCCTAGTTGGCCTATGCCTAAGGCTGGCTGTGTGTGTGTGTGTTTGTGTGTGTGTGTGTGTGTGTGTGTGTGTGTGTGTGTGTGTGTGTGTGTGTGTGTGTGTGTGTGTGTGTGTGTGTGTGTGTGTGTGTGTGTGTGTGTGTGTGTGTGTGTGTGTGTACATATACGGTTTACTGTCAAAATTCAGATTAGCACTTATGCGAAGCTGGGAAGGTCGAAAGGCTGATTTCAAGTTTTCGTAATGCCGATCCAGAAAATATTCAAATCCACATTAGTGAATGGTAGTATGCATTTGCTAATGTGGAATCGACGTTCTGATAACAAATCACACTGCAGTGGGGATTGGGAAATGTACCCTTTTCTCACTGTAGTACAATCTCAGAGTTGGAATATATAATATGCAGGGGGTGTGGAGGCACTCCCCTGACATGATGGGTGCAGGGGGGCTTACCCCCCCCCTGCAAAACATGAGTTGAATATCACCAGATATTAAGGTAAGTTCGAAAAATATCAACAATTCGATTTCGGTATAGGGCTGGAGAATATTTTATAAAACTGGGTGTACCAGAAAATAATGAAAACAACCATAGTGTGTGTGTGTATGTGTATGTATATGTAAATATATATATATATATATAGGTATATAGATATATGTATGTATATATATATATATATATATATATATATATATATGTGTGTGTGTGTGTATATATATATCTATATATATATATATATATTTATGGATCGAGGGGTATTCCTCAAATGAATGAAATGTCAGTGTGGCCAACTTCAACAAGAAACATCAAAACATAAAGTTTACTCCTCAGAATGTGGAAAGTTAAAAGCAGTGTTTTTTTTTTGTTTTTTTTTTATGGGGGATCCCCCTCCTACAACCCCATAGCCCTTTAATCATATATAATAATTCTGTGATCACACAATCGCTGGGGAAAGGACATATTCCCAACCCTGGGGATTGTCCATTATCACACAACTGTCAATGTGCATCATCGACCAAAGTGTGACAACAATACAAAGGTCAGTTTTTACCTACAGTCATCTAGTATGTGGTAAACTATATGTATACATATTCATATTCACACACACACACACACACACACACACACACACTTATTACCTGTGTGTGAGTGTTTGTGCATGCTGTAGCCCCTAATTTAACATATATTTTCAGTAGCTCAACAAGTATCGCACTCACCGTTGGTACTGGAAGATCATGTTCCCACACTAGGTAGTGGGATTAATTTTCCAGTTCTGACATTGCAGTGCATCCGCGGTGGTGCAGCGGTAGCATTGTTGCCTCACAGGAAGAGGTTCTCCCGGTCGATTCTCGGCTGGAGTGCGGGGAGTGCCTTCTGTGTGGAGTCTGCATGTCCTTCCCGCAGTTGGGTGGGCGTTTGAAAGACATGTGTAAATGGGCGTGCCTTCGTTGAAGGTTGAACATCGAGCTGGCACCTCGGCATTCGTGAAAATCTACTGCCAGTCATTGGCGGACCGGAGTTCCTCTGTGGCAACCCCTAACCGGGAAAAGCCGAAAGACAACAACAACAACATTGCAGTGCAGCATAAGGACGGTACTGTCTTTGTAAGTTTGCCGTCCTTCAGATGAGACATTAAACCGTGGCTCCATGTTGGTAGTTGCTCGGATGGATATAAAAGATCCCATGGCAGTTATTGACAAAAAAGGGTACAAGAAGTTCCCTAGTGCCCTGGCCAAATTTCCCCTAATCAGTATGAATACCACCACTGGTCTCCTATGAAAAGAGACAATTGGCCTAGTAAAACTAACCTGGGTTAACAAAGTGTAAATAAAAAAAATAAATAAATAAAAGTATATATTCTCCTATTTTGGACCTGTATTTCCACTATTCAGAGTCCTTGGAATTTCATCAGGCATGTCTGCTCTCTCTTATAGCTCTAGAGCTTGTGCAAGCTGTGAGCAGCTTTCTTCCTGTGTGTAACAAAATTAGGTTTTACAGCTATTTAAAAGATCCAGTTTGTTTTCCACCATTTCCTGTGTAGCAAATGTGAGAGTTTCAGTAATATTCATAGGTGTTCTTCATATTGATCACTGCTGCAGTAGCCTTAGCTATATGGTTTATATTAGGACAAGGATATAACAGTCAGCCAGCTTCTAAAGCTTCCGAGCAACTTCTACACACCCAAACCATTAGACAGCTTGAGCTGAGCTGACTTAAAAGAAATGTTTGAGCGCCAAGCCCTTCATAACTTTTCTGCTGTCGAAGAGAGTGCTCCACTGAGGGCTTTCAAGGATTGATGATCAGTTTGTGCTATTCCATTGCTGGGCAGATAATTCCCTTCGGGGAAAGCCTCCCACATTTAAAAATGTACTGTTTAACTGTACTTTCCTGGTTAGGAAAGTTATTCTTGTTCTAGAAGTTTGTCTTTTAACTGACCGTCTTGAGAGTTACCTTTTTCTTTTAAATGTGAGTGCTCTGGCTAAAACAGTTAAAATATTTTTTGTCTTGAAAATTGTGTTTATTTTATTTTGGGGGGCTGATAAAGAGAATTAAAGTGCCTTTTAATGTGTTTTTATTGGAAAAAAGTGACTTCTTACAACTTTACATTTTTACTGGCTTGTGCTGCTTGTTTTCCCTGGGAAAGATGCACCATTTTTGGTGTCTGCTTCACTTTGTCGAAAAACCTATTTGTTGAATAACTTTTTGTCAAACCGTATTCATTGAAGCCTTAATCCATTGATCATTCATTTGAGTGAAAATTTTCCCGGGGGAAAACACTTGACCATCATCAGGAATTTGCCCTTTCCCCACTGTAGAGCGATCTTGGAGTAGGTGTATTTAGTTAGGGGAGTTGTGGGGGGCACAGCCCCCTACCTGGGTGGGTTTCAAATTTCATGAATTTTGTGATTCTCCTTTGGTTGGCCAAGCATTTTTTCCCCTGGGAATTTTGCTTAAATTAACGTTCAATGGATTAAGGCTTCAACGAATAGGGCTTTACAAAAAGGTTTTCGACAAATAGGTTTTTTGACAAAGTGAAATAGACCCCCATTTTTGGCTTGATCATGGAGCAAACTACAGGTCCCACAATAGGTCCTTCTTCAAACCACAAAAATAAAAAGTTAAGCAAACCGCCTTTGCCACCACAACAGGCTAACAGTTTGCCTCAGCCACAGGTGGGTGACTCTGCTGTAACCAAAGTTGGTTCCTCAGACCACTCATCTTTTATCCTTGATCCATTTGGTCTAGCATCTACAGCCACTATGGACTGGGGGTTAGCTACATCCTCTGCGGTTGTTGGGTTTCCCCTCAGTGCGCAAGAGAGAGCTTACTCTACTCTTGGTGGTCCTAGGAGAAGAGGTGGGGAAGTCTTTCCTGTTTAGTCAGAATGCTGTGGCCATCCCTGGGGAAGCCCCTGCTGCCATTAATAACACTGTTGGCCCACTTTTCCAGTTAAAAAGAAACATAAAATTAAACATGCATCTGCTCCTGCTGAAATTTCCCTGGGCAGGAATAGTTTATTATTTCTGGCTCGTGATCTAATTCAGGTTATTGATCATTCTTTTAAGGTGGTTTCTGGTAAAAGAAAGAGAGATACCTCTTTTCCTGAAAAGATTTAAGATTCTTAATCTGAATAGGAAGATGAAGGACACTTGCAAATCCTCTGATTTCTGATTCAAATTCAGAGGCATACCTGTCAACCTCTTAGCACAAGAAGTCTGGACAAAACCATAAATAATGGGGGGATAAAAGCCCCAAAATAGGAAAAAATTTTAAATATTGCTCTTATAAATGTAGAAAGTTGATAATAACAGACTTTGCATTTGCATTACTTATCTGAAGGGTATGAAGTCTGAAACTCAAATGTCTGCCATTATTTTCTGAATTCAGTCCTCAGTGATTTGCCAGAAAAACAACATTGAAGCAAACATCTGGACTTTTCTGAAACTTAGACAGTTGAGGGGGAGGGGTATGTTCAGAGGAGAGTATGGTATCTGATTCTCCCTGTGAAGGTTTCTCTTTCTTTGAGACCATTTCCAGAATGCACCAGTATTTTCAGTGGGAGAACACTGAGGTTTCTCAGTCCCTCATCAAATACTCTTGAGTTATTGAAAATGGAATCTCTTGAACCGTCCCCATTCCTCCTTGTTGTCAGTACTGGGGGAAGTTTCTGCCACTACCTCCAGTTTTCCTGATAAACAGCCTCCTGCCCCTAAAAAGGCAGATAGATTACATAAAGTTCCTCAGTCTTTTAAGTTTTAATACACTCGTCCCAAACCTGACCGTACATCTGTACCATGTAGTTAAATCTAATCCTACACTTTCTGACAAAGAATGTAAAATTGATAAGTATGGACTTCTGCAACACTGATTTTCAGATTTTGAATTGTTAGGCTCATATGTTAACATTTATTCTGAATAATTCTGAAAGTATAAGTAATATTTTGTCTGCAGTTTCTTCTTCTTAGGAAAAATCTACGTTTAAATAGTTTTATTTCTTTCATTACTCTGGTCATAACTCATTATTTAAAGTGTGTTTGATTCTGTTGATACTTCTTCCAGGGCTATGGCCATTGCTACTGTTTTGAGGAGGTTTGCCTGGCTGCATTCTCATAACCTCCCAGAAGATGTGAAAAATGAGATTTTAAATTCTCCTCTGGATAGAGATTTAGTTATTGGTCACTCTGCTGTAGAGGTTATCAAAAGCGTCATGAGAGGGGTAAGCTGATTCAGGGAATGTATATTCAGATTTTTCAGTCCTCCTTTACCAAGGGATTTTCTACCCCTTATCCAATTTTGGCAAGAAACAAAATAAACAAGTCTCAGCAAAATGCTAGTAAACATACTTTTAAGAATCAATAGCAAGGGGTTCCATAAAGAAGACAAGAACAAGAACCCTGCAAAACAAAGGACAGTCTAACAGGTCAGAATGAATATTTAAAGAACCATGCCCCCACCCACACACCCTAGAAGTCCCTTTTCCCTTCCAGAAAGTCTGAATCTCCACTTCTCTCTTTGGCAACAGATAGTTTCAGACAAGTGGGTTCTGAAGATCATTCATTAATGTTACAGATGGCAGTTGGAGGAAATTCCTTCCTTTCAGGGAAAAATTCCTCAAGCACCAGACCAGACACCTCTAGTTCCTCCTGTCCTTCAACATATATTTTCTCGGGTAATAATACAGCCAGTTCCTTCTTTCCAGTTTGGGAAATGTTTTTAATAAAAGATGTTTTGGTGCCAAAGAAAGAAATGTCTGGAGACCAGTTCTAGATCTTTTTTTCCTCAACAATTTTGAAATAGTGCCCAAGTTCAAAATGCTGTCACTTTACAACCTGTTACCCCTTCCTCTTCCTCTTCATGTGTGTTCTCTAGTAAAACCTGATTTAGAAGATGCTTACTACATGCCTATTCATCCAGATTTCAGGGTTTGTGTGTCTGGATCACATTATTAGTTCTTTACCTTACCTTTTGTACTATCCACTGCATTAACAGTGTTCACAAAGTGTCAAGCTTCAGTTATAGCTCGTTGCAGGGCTATACAGTGTCCGCATTTTCCATAATTAAATGACTTTCTTATTTTTGTATTTTTTTTATATATAAGTGTCAAGAATCTCTGTTTTGGGTGAGAGATATCTTACACAAGCTGGAATTCCACAAGAACATTCGGAAGTATTTTTTAACTCAAAACAAGCGGTTACTAATTTTGATGTTTCCTGTACCTTATACTAATGGGTATTTGGATTCATTTATTGATAATAAATTAAGAGATCTTGATGAAAATAATTTAAAATTTAGATTTCAGTTCTTAGATCGTAATAAAATATGTACAGCTGATAGACTTTTGGCTGGGTATAATATAAGCAAAATAACTTGATTGAATATACAAAATTTAATAGAATTTCTTTATAATAATATACAAATAACCTTAAATTTGAATGCTAAATCTATTCCAAAAATTGTGGAATTATTTTTTAAAATTGGTAGTGATGGAGTTAAAAATAAATCTCGTTCAGCACTAATATACAAGATATTAAGAACAGAATTTGTTTTTGATTCATCCTTTTGGAATTATTCAACTAAAATTAATATGGAGAGTTTTTCAGAAGATAATAAAAAATTGCTCTTAAAGTCCACAGGCAACACAATATCCTCACTCTGTTGGAGAATTTTCACCTGGAGATTCTTGCATAGAAGTTTTCTAACACCTTATAAAATGGGTTTGATTTATAAAAAAGAAAATTAAAAATGGTGGAGATGTGATTAAACCTTAGAAGCAAATTGTTCATATTTTCATTGAGTGTAGGATGACTATTCCATATTGGACAGAATTTAGAAACTTTGTTAAAGCTTTATGGTCAGACAATTGCATTATTACAAACTCTTTGATCTTGTTTAATGCCCCAATACCGGATTCCATGCCAATGTTCCAACTGCCTCTGCTTTGAGCTATTCTGGCTATAGCTAGGGATGTCATCACGATGAATTGGAAGAGAAAAAAAATCCTCTCTTTTTGTAAATGTATTTCCCTAGAAAAAAATGTGTGAGAAAAAAAATATAAACTATTTATGACCATACATCAGATGTCACACATATGAAGTTATCTTGGCAAAAGCTAAGAGATTTATTGGAAAAGTTTTAATGGTTCTACTTAATGTTAATTTTTGTTGGGGCCTTGTATGTAGTTTGTATAATTTTTATTTTAGTTGTTTTTTTCTCTTTGTTATGCATACATACATATACACATACAGATATTTCAAGCATAGGCATTAATGCCCTTCTAGCTTGCTAATATACCAAAACACTTGTTCCCATAATAAGTGTCCAGGCTGTTCTTAAAAATACTTAAACTAGTACTAAACTAGTACTTGCTTTAGTGTAATTTGGTAGTCTGTTCCATGTATCAGCTACTCTGTCAGAGAACTAATTACTACACTTCTCATTCCTATAGAATCTTCTACATAGGTTGTCTGATGATTCTCTAGTACTTTTTGATAACATCAAACATTCCCAGAGGTAGTTGTCTCTTTTTGTTGTGTCTTTCGGCTTTTCCCGGTTAGGGGTTGCCACAGCGGAACTCCAGTCCGCTAATGACTGGCAGTAGATTTTTACATGCCGAGTTGCCGGCCCTGACACACAACCTTCAATGAAGGTACGCCCATTCATGCATGTCTCCACACAGAAGACGCTCTAGCTGAGAATCGAACAGGACAACGTCTTACTGTGAGGCGACAACGCTACCGCAGCACCACCACCGTGGATTTTTCTGGTACACACATCAATAAAAAAATAAATAAACTGTGCAAGTAAAGCATACACTATCAGTTTCTATAACTATTCTGGGTAGTTGCAACAAATATAAAAATTTAATGAATTGATTTCTTTCCTTTTATGGTATAGTACTTGGTTGTGCCCTGTTCCAGATTGCTGGGCCAACCACAGGCCAGCAACATGATCTCAGCAAAACATCAGGTTTCTAGAAGAGGTGGCTTGTATAGTAAGAATGGGAACTCTGAAGTAGCTAATTCATTATTTATTAATGGGAATCCCCCCCACACACACACACACACATGGAAATCACTGCTAATGAATTAGTAGTTATAGTTTGCACCTCAGTTACTACCTTTGCCTAGCTGCATCACTGATTTTTTGTTTCCTGGCCTCGATCTGTATGCTGAATATACATTGCTTGTTTGGGGCTTCAGTTCAAGGCTGTTATCCATACAGAAGTATTTCATGGTGATTCATACCCTTTATTTACACAGATGTATAATAGAAACCTCATTTAATGTAAAGGGTACACTTTCTATTTCATATTTCACTGGTTATATTTTTAATCTGCACTGAAGTACACATTCTAAGGGGGAGCAGATTGCTTTAGTGAAAGCAATACAGTAATGTCCGATTTCCTATCCCCCTAGCAGTCTCAAACTTCACATTTAATGTCATATATTTTTATGTGCCATAAGTAGATGTATAGCTCCATTGCTTTGGTTGCTCTGATTTTCTCTTTCATTAACTGACTTATATAGCCACTGAGAGAGAAACTTTCTGGAGCTCATCACAGTCATTCGGACCAATAATAGACATAGCCTGGTGGTGTTTTGCAGCAGTTTTAACATACGTGCCAATGTATAACTATTCTGCAGGAATAGATGGTATTCCATTGGATGTTTGGAAGCTAGGAGGGAGGAAAGTGATAAAGATCTGAAAAAGTTTTGTTTAACAATGCATTAAAAGTAGTGGAAGTACCGGCATCCTGGAAGAAAGTTGTAATATCAGTAATACTAAAAGGCTGTAAATACCCATTAGACCCAACTACATATAGCACATTTCAATTTTAAACCATGATTATAAAGTGTTTATATCTATAATAGCTAAAAGCATGGCAAGTGTGCTGCCAGAACTGAAATATATCAGTCAGTATAGTTTTGTGGACGGGAGGCAAACATTTGACAAACATTAGCAGGTTAATGATGATCCGAAGGGAAACAGAATGTAAGAAAATACCACTGTTGTTGGTGGGTCTTGATGCAGAGAAAGCAATGCATGTGTCTGAAGGTCAGCGCAGCCTGTCTGATAGGTGTAAGATGGAGACAATATTACATGATTACCTGTGCCAAAATTCATTTTACCTGTAGCAAGGCTAATTTCAGCACATTTAAACTGGAGATAACATTTAGTGCCACAGTTTTTAGGCTGCAAACAGAATTAATTCATTTTGTTTCTTTCAAAATGAATAGTCAAGATTATAAACAGAAGCTTAGTAAGTCTCAATTTTACCACTTTTTAATGTTTTACAGTAATATCTAGTCTAGGATTGTGTGGTGGTGGAATATTAACTACTGTGAAGATATGTGAAGGCTGCCAGCCAAGCTAGCTAGAATTTTGTAGATAATTCTATGTCATTGTCTTCTTCTTTCGGCTTTTCCCGGTTATGGGCCGCCACAGCAGAACACCTCTCTGCTCATGATTGGCAGTGGAGTTTTACGGTGTCGAGTTGCCAGCCCAGCACCCAACCTTCCACAGAAGGCACACACATGCACGGACTCACACCTTAGGGCTAAATTAGAGTGTCCAATCTACCTACAGCATGTCTTTGGGATGTGGGAGGAAACCAGAGCACCCGCAGGAAACCTACATGACCACAGGGAGGACATCCAGACTCCGCACAGAAGGCACCCCAGCTGAGGATCAAACAGGAGAACCTCTTGCTGTGAGGCAGCAACACGAACCAATGCACCATCATGGCCACCCAATTCTATGTCATTGTAAATATGAGTATAATCCACAGGCTTGTCCTCTTAAAATGTAAGAAAACTGTGTTAAATGTTGAACTTCAAAAATGTAACCACAGTGCACTCTGCTGGAAGAAAGCTGACAAGGCAAGCATTGTATGACTGTTTGATCTCAAGGCTCAGAGACATAATGTCTGGACTGAAGAATTCCTTTTATTGTTTTGAGACCAGAGTTAATTGCTAGATTTTACATAGATAATGTCTTTTATTGCTGTAGTTTTCTGGCCAGGTGCAAGATCAAAGAAATGTTAAAACTCGGAGCTTCTGTTAGCCTGGGAACCAGAGAAGAATGGTGTAATCTAAAATGAGTCAGCAGTGCTGTATTATTTTTAAGACTTTCTCACAGAGAGAGAGAATCAGAGCATTTTGGATTTTGTCTGAAGAACATCACTCACCAGTACTCTGCCTTTGCTCTATATGTAAGTATATTTAGAACTGTGATTGCTCTTAGAGTTAGACAGGAATTTAGTCTAGCTGTTTTCTATATGTCAGACTATTCTACAGTATTATTTTAAGCAATTTCCTGTGATTTCTGAACTCTTGACTAGCACTGTTTTGAACTGAGAAGATTTGTCTTGTGTTTTTATAATTTATTATTAAATATTTGTAAACCTTTCAACTGTGGTTGTTTTGCATAGAGATAATTTAAGCTCTAGATTACTTGCATGTATTTGGTGATACTGTACAAAGCCACTCCTAAGCCTTGCTGTTTGTCCACTTACTGTTTGGATAATAATATTGCACAGTATAAATTGAGACACCCCTTGATAAGGGCCTTTTTAGTAGCTGATAAAAGTAGGTGGTGCTAGTGATTACTATCGTATAGCCTAGCAGGAGGGAGCATAGCTGGAGAACCTGTGCCAGCCTTCCTCAGGAGTGTATGTGTGTTTGTATATAAACCAAATCCCAAAGTGTGTGTGTCAGCTACTTTGGCAGTTGCACGAAGCACTGGTTGTTCAGAGAGGGTACTGGAGGTTTTGGCTTAACTACTCGGCTGAGATCTGTACCCTGTAGCTGTGCCAGTGGGGAGTCTTACAGGGGATCAGGAGAAACCAGCCCCAGACTGACTGTGATCTCTGTGTGCTCTTAAGGGAAGATGTACTTTACTGTGTGTGTATTTGTTATCCTTCCCAGTGTGGATGCCCTTCACTGGTGTTAGTGGTGAGGAATAAGGCTCCTTGATTACTGGGCCAGTGCACAGGCATCACATATTAATTGGTTGGCAGTGGTGGGATATCCAGACCATGTATTAATTGGTTGGCAGTTGGCTTGTAGTGGTGTGGATAGTGAATTCCTGTAGCTTGTGTACAGTGATCTCTGAAGGTGTTTTTGTACTCTAAATCAGACACGCAGTGAATATTTAGAGTTCAGATCACAATTGTTTTATTTCTTGTGTTAAGTTAGTCAGGGAGAGCAGGCAAGCATGTCATCAGAGGAGTATGGCAAGCTGACAAGGAGCCAGTTGGCTGAGATATGCCAGGCTAAGGGACTGCTGCATGGAAACCTGACTAAGCTAGACATGATTGCAGCTTTGGTCACAGCTGCATCAGAAAACAGCAATCAGGAGGATGATCAGACTGGCAGTGGAGATGTACAACACTCCGAGAATGGACAGCTCAACCTTTCTGCAGAGGACTTAAAAATCCATCTGGAGCTAAAGAGTCTTGAGTTGGAGGACAGGCATTTGGAAACAGAAGCAGCAGAGAGACTGAAATGTCTGCAGGCTAAAGAGAATGCGAAACTGCAATGCCTGGAAGCTGAGGAGAAGGAAAGGCAGAGGCAGCACAAAAAGGAGATGCTGACTCTTCGCCAGAGTCATGGAAGTAATGGGGAAGGTAGTAACCGGACCCCAGAAGCACAAAAGGTCAGTACATTTCTTCAGCAGTTTACAGAGGGGGTTAATTTTGATAGTTTCATTCATATGCTTGAGAGGGTATGTAAACAGTATGATGTTGACCAAAGGCTCTGGGTACGGTTCCTGACCCCCTTACTCCATGGTAAAGCTGTAACTGTGTTGTCTAAACTTTCTGATCGTGAATTTTTTGATTATACTGCTGTTAAGAATTGTCTGTTAGAATTTTTTAAGCTAACACCTGAAACTTATAGGAAAAAAGTTTTGTGAGCATAGACACAAAGCAGATGAAAGTGTGTGTGAATATGTTGCTGAACTGAGCACTTATTTTCATAGGTGGGTGAGTGGATGTCAGGTCACCACTTTTGAAGGGCTGTCAGACCTTTTGGTGAGGGAACAAGCCCTTAGCACTTTGCCTGAGGACATGAGGATCTGGTTAGCTGATAAACAATGTGCTACTTCAGATGAATTGGGGAAGAAGGGAGACCTATACCTAGCAAGCAGGGCATCCCTGCACAGGAAAGGGACCCCCAGTACTGCTCATGGGTCTAAGGGAACCCACGGTGGCCAGCCCAGACTACCCTAACATAATCTGCCAGTAGCAAGGTAAGCCACTAGTCCAGGTAAACATCCAGGACCTAGGGTTAAATGTTTTGAATGCAACCAGTGGAGCCATGTGGCATACAGATGTCCAAGGAGGCAAGCTGGGGAACAAAAGGTGAGAGAGCCAGTAAGTGGGAAAGACAAAATGCTAACAGTAGGTTGTCTTAAGACAACAAAGGTACCAAACTACCACAAGAGGTTATGTCCTATCATAGTGAATGGCAAAGAGACCATTGCTAAGAGAGAGACAGCCTCTGACGTAACCATTGTGAAGCCTGCAGTGGTTATAAAAGAGGACTACTTGCCTGGGCAGTCTACTCCAGTCAGAGGTTTGGGAGGTACCCCATTCCAGATACCTTTGGCTAAGGTTCACCTTGACTGGGAGGGTGGAAATGGAAGCCAGCAAGTAGGAGTGTTTGAGGATATCCCTGCAGATGCCCTGATGGGGAATGATTTTGATAAGGCAGTACCTTGTGTTTGTGCAGTTATATGCAGTCAGGCTTGGAGACAAGCTTGTGGGTCTGGTAGCCTGGGGGAGACCCAAATTCCCTTAGCAGGTCATATGGGCATAAAATGTACAAAGAGACATATTACACAGAACTTCTATTGGCCTGGAATTTCCAGAGATGTAACAGGGTACTGCAGGACCTGTGGGCAGTGCCAAAAGGTAGGCAAGGCAGGAGACAAGGTGAGAGCACCATTCATGCCTTTGCCTGTGATTGAGGAGCCATTTCAGAGGGTAGCTATGGATATTGTGGGGCCTCTGAGTACCCCAAGTTCCATAGGGAAAAAGTATATCCTAATGGTAGTAGATTATGCTACAAGATACCCTGAGGCAGTGGCTTTGTCCTCCATTGAGACTAGCACTGTGTTGAATTGAGGAGATTTGTCTTGTGTTTTTATTATTTATTATTAAATATTTTTAAACCTTTCAACTGTGGCTGTTTTGTGTAGAGATAATTTAAGCTCTAGAGTACTTGCTGGTGATACTGTACAAAGCCACTCCAATAAGCCTTGCTGTTCGCTCACTTACTGTTTGGATGATAATATTGCACAGTATAAATTGGACATCCTTTGGTAAGGCCCTTTTTAGTAGCCAATAAGAGTAGTTAGTGGCAGTAATTACTACCTTATAGCCTGGTAGGAGGGGCATAGCTGGAGAATCTGTGCCATCCTTCCCGAGGAGTGTCTGTGTGTTTGTATGTAAATGAAATCTCAAAGTGTGTGTGTGCCAGCTACTTGGGCAGAGACACGAAGCACTGGTTGTTCAGAGAGGGCACTGGAGGTTTTGGCATGACTACTCGGCTGAGATCTGTATCCTATAGCTGTGCCAGTGGGGAGTCTTACTGGGGGTCTGGAGAGAAAGGGAGAAACCAGCCCCAGACTGACTTTGATCTCTGTGCTCTTAAGGGAAATTGTACTTTACTGTGTGTGTATTTGTTATTCTTCCCCATGTGGATGAACATCACTGGTGTTAGTGGTGAGGATTGAGGCTCCTTGATTACTGGGCCAGTGCACAAGCGTCACAACTACTTTGAAAAAAAAAAAAGTAAATGAAGGATTGTGACTTGTGCATTTAGAAAACCTAGGAATAGTCATTATTGCACTTGTTATATGTGTATTTCAAAGTCTAGCATAAGCTGGTCTGTAAGCTGTGCTTCTCTTAATTATACAGCATAGATGCCAGGGCATCCCTATATGTACCCTGTGTTTTGCTGATCATCAGGACATGAAATAAGGACATGAATTTGGGTCTTCCTTCTTTCTATACTGTTATTTATGGTATGCAGTTGGCTGACTATGGTATATGTAGGGAACATTCCATCCATCATCCTGAGCTTCGACTGTAAAACGGTCCCATAGATTATCTTCTGGGGTACGCATTATGTAATTTGACATGCCATCATCCATAGTTACACACTTGTTTATATATATATATATATATATATATATATATATATATATATATATATATATATATATATATAAAATCTGTGTGTGTATGTCATATATATATATATATATATATATATATATATATATATATATATTTATTTATTTATTTATATATAGGTTTACTATCACGTACTCGAATCAACTCCGTTCGAATGTGTTCAGATGTCCGAATCACATGTTCGGAAATCTCAACACCGAACACAAAAAATGTCAAAGGCAGCATTATAGTAAAGTCAAAATTTCGAAAATGTCAACTTTACTGCAATGCTGCACTTCCGCTTAACATTACCAAACACTTTTGCAGGGGGGCAAGGCACCCTGCACCCCCCATGGGGGGGCTGTGCCCCCCACACCCCTCCTACTTATATATACAAACTCCGAGATCGCACTACAGTGAGGATCCCACTATAGTGTGATCTGCACCACAATGTCGAACCTTACAACAGTGAATGCTCGCTATTGTAAGGTTCGACATTGTGGCATTCGTAATTTCAGTCCAGCCAAAGGCAGTTTCACACAAATGTCAATCACATGAAGTGCAATCGACAAAGTGATTGTAAGCCATATATATATATATATATATATATATATATATATATATATATATATATATATAAAATATGTACATTCCTTACCTCCTCTTGGCTGCTGCATATCCCCGGAGCCCGGTGGTTACACCTTTTCCTGGCAAGCTGCCTGTCTTGCATTAGGGTTAGAACCTGTCCTATCTGATGACCAGGATTCCTTCTAAACAATAGTACCTGCTGCCTTTTCCTACAATAAGGAATAGAAGCCATCCTCTGAATCCATCCCCTCAAGAAAGCAAGAAACCTGGTAAGCTGCCTGTCCTGCATTATGGTTAGAACCTGTCCTATCTGATGACCAGGATTCCTTCTAAACAATAGTACCTGCTGCCTTTTCCTACAATAAGGAATAGAGACCATCCTCTGAATCGAAACCTGGCAAGCTGCCTGTCCTGCATTAGGGTTAGAACCTGTCCTATCTGATGACCAGGATTCCTTCTAAACAATAGTACCTGCTGGCTTTTCCTACAATAAGGAATAGAGGCCATCCTCTGAATCCTTCCCCTCAAGAAAGTACGTTAGCTGCTTTATGGACAGTATATTTTTCTAAACACTAGGTCTATTTAAAATCCCTACCTTTCCAGGATAGCCGGCAGCCATACTCTTTTCTACTTCTTACCTCCCCCCTACCCATCTTGTAGCCTTTACTTGGCTTCTATATTTGCCTCTCCTACTACTAGATTACTTCTTTCCTTCCAGGAGTTATTGTTGTACTACAGGTTTTACCCACTAGATGACACCATCTTCCCTATAAATCTATCCTACTCCCTCATGTTTGAAATACTCTAAGTAAAGTAGTTTTATCTGCTGATTTCATTAAACCTAGCTACTTATTTCATTAAAAGTAACTGTTGTATACTTTACTTATCTCTGCCTAGACCTACTTTAAGCTTCCATTTTTCATCTTTATCCTCCTATTGACCCAACCTACTCAGACTGTATGTACATCTATCCCCTCTTTCACCTACCTGCACCTTAACTTACCTCTAGCAGTCAGCATTTCCACTGATTGTTTTCCACAGGCTGGTTTTTCCTCCTTACTTGGCTCAGTCCCTGCGGTCACATACCTACTTCACATCCTCATTCACCTCCTACTTATCTATATCCCTCTCTCTGCCTTCTTGTTTCTCTTCTCACCATTTCTATTTCCTTCTCCGTGCTTCACTACTCCACCTAGTGTTTGTCTCATCCCCTGCCAACCTCTATTGCCCTTTGCTGACTTTTTCTTTCTTTTTTTTTCTCTCTTTCTTCACCTTGGTTGTTCTGTACCTCCCCTCCCCACTTCCTCTCCCCCCTCTACCTAATTGACCTTTCCGTTCTATCGGAAGACATCCATTCATTTGCCTTTTCTGGTCTGTACGTCCCCCTGCCCTTATACCCCTCCCTTCCTTACCTCATATCCTTTCTGAACCTATTAAATAAACCCTCTCCCTTGAGGCGCCATCTTTGATTCCTTGCCTCCTCTTGGCTGCTGCATGTCCCTGGAGCCCGGTGGTTACACCTATTGTAAGAGTGTGTTCTGTATCACTGTATTACCATTTTACTTGTATTTTGCCTTAATAAGTTGAAACTACTGTAGCACTGTTTAATGGTGTAACAGCTTTTTGCCTTTGAAAGTGCATGGACAGCAAGTAGGATACTGTTTGTTTACACTGATACGATGTAATTGTTGCTACTTATATTTGTGCTCTCTGGTGCAACTTAGTTACCTGAATTTCTGGTGTTTACTAAATTTAGATCGATGCCTTTACAGCAATACAAACAGATATCACTAGTTTGCATAGCATTTTTTGCCTTAATTTAACTATTCTTTCTGACATTGTTTCTTTTTTTTTTCACCCATGTATTTTCTAACTCATATCGCAAGTGTGCTGGTATTACTCTCGCAGTAATGGGCCACTTGGTTATGCATGGTCCACGTGGAACTGCTTTATGCTTAATACCCATAGCTACTCAGTGCCATATGTGTTAATTATTTTATACTGAACCTCAAGTCAAACTTGGGCTTTTTAATTAGAGACTGCCTTGCACAAACGCTTTATCTCTTCAGTCTCGGAAGTGAATTTCACAGCATTTTAGACTGTCTGTTCACTCACGCTAACTAGTTAGCCAGTTCTGGGCCTTAGCATATTTACAGTGAACCTCAAGTCAAACTTGGGCTTTTTATTTAGAGACTGCCTTGCATAAACACTTTATTTCTCCAGTCCCGGCAGTGAATTTCACAGTGTTTTAGACTGTCTGTCACTCTCGCTAACTAGTTAGCCGGTCTTAGCATCGCTTAAATGTAAGCTATTCTCCCAGCCTACTTTTTATTCCTCATTAGCCTCTGCATTATTTAATTGATGATATGTGACTATTTGATAGGCTATATTCTTCAACGGGGTTTATTGGAAAGGTGGTGTATTCATTGGGAAGGGTTATACATTTTACTAGGGGTGCCCTCTTTCTCCCTAAGTGTTCGTGGGTTGCGAACGACATAATAGTGGGCTTGTGGTACATGGCACATTACTGACTTGAGCTTGTAAACACCTTAACTGCTTTTCTCTAGCTTGTAACTGCCTTAGCTATTTTCTGCTGTATGTTAAGAATCTACCTGAGCTGGCCTATTATCACTGGATTAGTACTCTTGCATACTAATGTGCGTCAGTCCATATCTTTTGCAATGTTTTCTGCTTAGCACTATTTGTATTTTTATTTTTTACCTGGCTTAACTGTGCTACATGGTTTATTTATGACTTTGCCTTCTTTCTCCCTTGTCTACCCAGCCTGGCAAGCTGCCTGTCCTGCATTAGGGTTAGAACCTGTTCTAGCTGATGACCAGGATTCCTTCCAAACAATAGTACCTGCTGCCTTTTCCTACAATAAGGAATAGAGGCCATCCTCTGAATCCTTCCCCTCAAGAAAGTACGTTAGCTGCTTTATGGACAGTATATTTGTCTAAACACTAGGTCTATTTAAAATCCCTACCTTTCCAGGATAGCCAGCAGCCATACTCTTTTCTACTTCTTACCTCCCCCCTACCCATCTCGTAGCATTTACTTGGCTTCTATATTTGCCTCTCCTACTACTAGATTACTTCTTTCCTTCCCAACCTACTCAGATTATCTCTACATCTATCACCTCTTTCACCTACCTGCACCTTAACTTACCTCTTTATTTAGAGACTGCCTTGCATAAACACTTTATTTCTCCAGTCCCGGCACTGAATTTCACAGCGTTTTAGACTGTCTGTTCACTCTCGCTAACTAGTTAGCCGGTCTTAGCATCGCTCAAATGTAAGCTATTCTCCCAGCCTACTTTTTATTCATTAGTCTCTGCATTATTTAATTGATGATATGTGACTATTTGATAGGCTATATTCTTCAACGGGGTTTATTGGAAAGGTGGTGTATTAATTGGGAAGGGTTATACATTTTACTAGGGGTGCCCTCTTTCTCCCTAAGTTTTCTTGGGTTGCGAACGACATAATAGTGGGCTTGTGGTACGTGGCACATTACTGACTTGAGCTTGTAAACACCTTAACTGCTTTTCTCTAGCTTGTAACTGCCTTAGCTATTTTTTACTGTATGTTAAGAATCTACCTGAGCTGGCTTAAGAGCCTATTTGCTTATCACTGGATTAGTACTCTTGCATACTAATGTGCGTCAGTCCATATCTGTTGCAATGTTTTCTGCTTAGCACTATTTGTATTTTTATTTTTTACCTGGCTTAACTGTGCTACATAGTTTATTTATGACTTTGTCTTCTTTCTCCCTTGTCTAACCAGCCTGGCAAGCTGCCTGTCCTGCATTAGGGTTAGAACCTGTCCTATCTGATGACCAGGATTCCTTCTAAACAATAGTACCTGCTGCCTTTTCATACAATAAGGAATAGAGGCCATCCTCTGAATCCTTCCCCTCAAGAAAGTATGTTAGCTGCTTTATGGACAGTATATTTGTCTAAACACTAGGTCTATTTAAAATCCCTACCTTTCCAGGATAGCCAGCAGCCATACTCTTTTCTACTTCTTACCTCCCCCCTACCCATCTTGTAGCCTTTACTTGGCTTCCATATTTGCCTCTCCTACTACTAGATTACGTCTTTCCTTCCAGGAGTTATTGTTGTACTACAGGTTTTACCCACTAGATGGCAACCTCTTCCCTATAAATTTATCCTACTCCCTCATGTTTGAAATACTCAGTAAAGTAGTTTTATCTACTGATTTCATTAAACCTAGCTACTTATTTCATTAAAAGTAACTGTTGTATACTTTACTTATCTCTGCCTAGACCTACTTTAAGCTTCCATTTTTCACCTTTATCCTCCTATTGACCCAACCTACTCAGATTATCTCTACATCTATCACCTCTTTCACCTACCTGCACCTTAACTTACCTCTAGCAGTCAGTATTTCCACTGATTGTTTTTCACAGGCTGGTTTTTCCTCCTTACTTGGCTCTTCCCGCTCCGTTCGCCCTGCGGGCTCACTCCGCTCCCCTACCCTACCCCCAAATCCCACCCCCAGTACACCTAGCCTTATACCCCTCTAACCACTCCCACTTCCCTATCAGCAAATCACATTCCACCCCCTCTTCAACATCTTCTATCTACATCACCACTCCTCCACTATATTCGTACACTCTCACCTCCTCACTTCCCACTCTCCACCTCTTCAGCTCCATGCCTATTTCACCCATATCTCCTTATCTTATACCCCTACTTCTGTTTTCAATTCTCCCTTTCCTTTTCCTTTCCTATATTTTAACTGCCTATAAACATCTTCACTGCTCCAACTTTCACCAGTCCTCAAAACAAACCTCCCTTCCTGTTCCATCACCTACCCTGAAACACATAAACATAACATATACAACCACCTATTTCCTCCCAAGATATCATAGAGTCAGCCATATTACCTACAAACACTACCAAGTCAAGAAACCACAAACTTTACCAAATCTTACTCTAATTCACACCTGCATATTACACCTTCACCTCCTTAGAGATGGTGACATTCTTCCCAACCCTGGCCCTACCAACAACACTACTACCTACACAACCAGTCCTTCTTCCTCATCCCTACACATCCCTACACAGCCTCCTAACTCCCTCTTATTAGCTCACTTAAATATACGTAGTATTAACAATAAAATAACTCAGCTTCATGCCCTACTTGAGTTACACAACTTTGACATTTTATGTCTTACAAAGACATGGCTAAAACCACATACACAGGACTGTGAAATCACCCCTCCAGATATAGTATTTTAAGAGTGGATCACCCTAACAAGAAGGGAGGGGGCATAGCCTTAATATGTAAAACAGGGCTCCAACTTACACTATTAGACACTTGTATTCCATCAGATACCAACTCTGAAATTCTTTTCACCAAACTACAACTAAATACTTGTAAGTCCATCTATATTCTATGCTCTTATCTTCCTCCAGTTAATAACATCAACCCCCTTGAAAATATCCTCAGCTGGTTGTCCACTAACTATCCTCAAGAAACCATTGTCCTAGGTGGCTTTAATATTGACTGGAATACCTGTAATACTGATATCCCTTCTAACCACATAAACCTACATGGCTTCTCTCAAATTGTTTCCTCACCCACTCGCATCTGTAAACCCACCAACAAAGAATCCATCCTTGATTGGATCCTTATAAATACTCTCTCCCTTAACTACACGGTAGGCATCCTCCCCGAAGACGAGTGATCACTCTTTAACTTATTTAATTCGACAAAAGACCAATTCACCCAGACCTATAACCTTCAGAACCACTCGCTCCAATAAACATTTTAACCCTGAACATTTCCAAAAGGAACTAAGTCTATGCAACTGGTCACCCTTAAAACACCTTCAACTCGAGGAAGCAGTGGCCTATTTCAGTTCTAAGTTCCTTGAAATCCTCAACTTCCACTCCCCTTCCCATACCCTTAGGAATAGGACCAAAATTGCATCTTGGCTTACAAAAGAAACTAAAACATAAAATGTTGCTGAGAAACAAATTGTGGTCAAGATGTCATGCTTCTAAGGAGACCCATCTGATCATATAAAATTGAAACGGCTTAGAAACTCTACTAAAGCATCTATACTATTGGACAAAACATTTCTTCTTTCAACTCCAGCAAAACAACCACCAAAGCCCAAAGAAATTCTGATCAGGGATCAATACACTTCTTCATCCAAGCAGCTCTACGACACCCACCCCTTCTGGTATTACCCAAGACACTCCCAAACAAATTGCTGACTCCTTCAACCACTTCTTTACTGAAGATATCCAGTCTCTTGCCAACTCACTACCTCCTGTATCCACTAATCCGCCCCCCTCCTCCTTTACCTCTCCACCCACTTTCCAATTCCAACCTGTCTCTACATCCCTCATCTGTACCCTACTACAAAAACTCAAACCCTCTACCCCCTCAGCGGACCTTCTACCTGCTTAGTATCTTCAAATTGCAGCCAGAGTTATTGCTTACCCTATCTCAATCCTAATTAACAGAGCCATAAAAGAAGGTACCATCCCATCCACCTGGAAAAATCTCACATATTATCCCACTTCATAAGGGTGGCAACTCAACAGAACTTTCCAACTTTTGTCCAATTGCCCTACTCTCTCCCATAGCTAAAATCATGGAAAAATGCATCCACCACCAACTACTTGACCACCTTCTCCTAAATGGCCTATTAGCTCGCTCTCAGCATGGCTTTCATCCCTTCCATAGCACTACTACTGCCCTCCTTTCATTTACTGATCACATCAACAAAAACCGTAACAATAACATCCTCTCATCTGCTGCCTTTATTGATCTTTCCAAAGCATTCAACATGGTTAATCATCATATACTTTTGAATCTTCTGAAATCACTCTCACTTGACACTCAAGCACTACAGTGGTTCAGGTCTTACTTAGATAATAGGAAACAGGCAGTGCTCTGGGAAAACACTCTCTCCGCCCCTCTTCCTGTCTCCCTTGGTGTACCCCAAGGATCTATTTTAGGCCCTCTTCTATTCTCCATCTTTATCAATGATCTTGCTACTAGTATCCCCCAAGCTGTAACCATACAATATGCTGATGATTCTACTTTAATCTCCTCAGCTACAAGCCCATCTGAACTACAGACCCTCACCCAAAATGTCTTTGAGCTTGCAGAAGAGTGTTTTTACCGCAATGTCTCTTCCTCAACCCTAAAAAGACTAAACTTCAGCTATTTACTCCGACACAAAAATCTACCCCACTTCACTTCTCTATAAAATCCAAAAACGGCACAGTCATATCTCCTGACACAACAACCAAACTTTTAGGGGTTACTATTGACCACAGCCTTAACTATGATACTCATATCAATAACACAATAAAATCGGTAAACTAAAAACTTGGCTCCCTCTACAAAATCAAGCCCTTCCTCACTCCTACAGCCAGAACTACCATTGCCCCCACACCCACCTTATCTCTACTCTCTTCTATGCTTCACCTATATATACTAATCTCTCTAAAACTAACCTCAACAAGTTGACAATCTCCTATAACAGTATAGCCAGATTTGCTACCAGCTCCCCATTTAGAACACACCACTGCCTAAATTTAAAACAACTCTGTTGGCTTGAACTGCACAATCAGTTTTTGTTTCAGCAACTAATTATTGCCCAAAAAATCCTGTATTATCCAGATAAAACACCAGTTCTTACAAATCTCATCAGTCCATATAAAAATCTTTCCAACCTTCGCTCATCTAATAAACTATTAGTAACTACACATAAATCCAACAGTAAAGCAGGAGATTCCCTTTTCTCTTATACAGTGGGAAAAAGCTGGAACCTACTTCCTGGTGACCTCACTTGTATTTCCTCTACTTCACTTTTCAAAAAGAAACTTAAACTTTATCTTACTAGCCACTGGTTCTGTCCCTGTAGCAACCCTGACTAATACTTTATCCTCCTGTTCCATCATCATGTAACTTTTCCTAAGCTACTCCACCTTATATTATTGACACTTTAAAAGTCACTATCTGAAAGTTGGACTTAGTTTGCCCAGCTAGACTTAACAGACATCCCACCTGCTTCCTGCTCTACTTGAAGCACAACTTCCATATTACTACTCTCTCCTATTCCTGATTTTATTCTCTTCTATAACTTGTCTCTTTTCCAACTCCTTACTTAGACCCCATTCTAGAAATTTCCCTCTTCCTTCTTGATACTTTCCCTCTATAAAAAAAAAAAAAAAAACCTCAAACTTGAAAATAGGGGACGTGGTGTATTTTACCTGTATTTTATCTTAACTAAACTTTAATGTATATATAACTGAAGTTTAATGCTTTGTAACTGTAATTTGATTTTGAATTTTGTCTGTTCTTTGTGGAGCTTTTCTCCCCAGGCCTCTACTGAAAATGGACATGTATCCAGCTAGACTAGCCCGGTCAACAAATGTTAAATAAAAAATTAATAAATAAATTATATATATATATATCCTATACTGTAAAGGGACATCACTGTATATTGTGGTGGTGAGGCTTGCTATGGTCAGGTACTCCAGTGACCATTGTTTCCTTCTTTGATACTGTATCACCTGATGAAGGAGCTATCATTCTGGCACGCTCAGCTGTCCCTGTATTGATTTATCTGTGGTACACCTTTGAGCAATGGATTCCTAAGTGACCCTGGAAATTGTAGTCTCCCATAACCAGACCAAACGTTCTGTTCTATATTATGGAAATGGTGGTGGCCTGTTGTTTTTGTAAGTTACATGCCCCCCAGCTATATTTGAGTGATGGCTTCACATGCCGTTCTAGCTTTCAAATGGCAACACTTGTAGTTTTCTTATTATGACTACATTCCCTGCAGTAACTGCATCCGTCCTTGTAGAGCATGGGTGTCCCCTTTCATGATGATACTGTCTCGTACACATTGTTTGTGAAGCCAGGTGCAAATCTAATGGCCTGAATCTCAGTCTTGCTATATTTCCAGCTACTGTACATTGTTTAGTTGCTTTGAGTTACTTCTTGTTAAGAACCATTTAAGCGATTGCTCAACTCCAGTTGGTTGCAATGGATAAGCCCAATTTCACTTTGAAGCATTTTTTTAATGAAGACAAGATGGAGCTTAGTTGTGCCATCTTTCGCAAAAAGTGATGCTGTGTGATAAGTTTTTTACTATGTTATGAAAGTAATTGACAGATTGGTTAGTTATGTCATTATCTCTGAGATGCAAGAATGAGTTGGAAATAGTGTTACACTTGGATGGAGCAGTTGTTCTTTAGCTTTTTTATGGGCAGAAGCACATGATCTCTGCTGGTTAATGTCGACGGCCTCTTTGCGTGACATAATAAAAACTTTACGTTTGTTGTGTGTGCCTGCAATTTGATCTTGTGATACATGTCCACAGTTTGCATGTTGCTGACATAAAATGTTCGAGTCAGGAATATTCCAAGGAAGATTAACTTTGGCATGCCTGTTTTCTAAGGGGCTGTGTTATCTAGAATGGAGAAGAGTGATATTAAAATGGTTCACTGCATCAACCAAAGGTGGTTTATGTAGTAATACTCAATCAGTTGTTTTCAGAGTTAGACTGAAAGCAGAAGAGTCAAAACTTCTCATATTCCTAGGAAAGCAAAATCTTTAGAGCTTATAGTTTCATCAGTTCCAAACAGTAGGAGGGAGGAGATGGTTGCTGATAGTGTCCAACACTTCTCCAAAATAAGCAATATTCTATAGAGCATTAGTGAGGACTCAGTCCAAGGTACTTTCACATAACAGCTGGTCCAATGGTGGGATGGCAATCTGACTATTGCATTAGGTCTCGCAGCATCCCCTCCCGAGTGGTCTGATACTTCCTTGTTCACTCCCACCACGTTGGGCAATATTGCTTGCTTAATTATCTGGAGCACACAAAATGATGTTGATGGTAATTAGTATAACCAGATAACTATAGTCCTAATAACGTTCATGGACAAGCTAACATTAATGCTGTGGCACATCATACTGTTTTACTGTGCTGTGTGTTAATGTCAGCGGTAATACAAGTAGAAAAATGCTGCAAGTGTCTGCCGTCATTCAGAGCTTGTAAAATAGAGAGAATGCCAGTCACTCTACTGCTAGCAAATTAAGATATAATAGTAATAAAATTGTGTGCTACTTGTACCATTAGCAACAAGATGGTACACTGAGCACCTTTGTGCAGCTTAGTCATGAGCATGGTTATGGTCATGTGACCCACAAAAGATACTGCAAACACACAAGGTGAGGCAAAGCTACTATTACAAATGTATATATTTTCATATAAACACCTATTCAGAGATAGTGTAGTAAAATAGCATATAACATACACAGAATGCATATTCTCCCACAAAATACATTTAGGAATGCAGTATAGATGTCTTTCGGTTGGTTGTATATCAGTGGGTTCAGAAAAGAAGAGTTCACAAGTCAGTACCTTTTCAGAAATTGCTTAACTGCATGCATCTGAATGGTGTAGCTCAAATTAGTCATGGCATCTTCAAATAGAATTACATCAGTTAATTTCCTGGGTAGAAGTCAAAAACTAGTTCATTGTATAATAACAAGCTAACACATGAAATATGTTTAATTACCACTGCAGGAGATTTATTAATAGACTATTAGTTATGTGACTAGCAGCTTGAGATATGCATGCAAGTACACTATTGAAATAAACTCTGTTTATGCACTTCTACTATTTGACACAGACTGCTATGTTAATTTTACTTTTTACTATGATTATTAATTTGCATAGGTTCATTAGCAGATCGGACTTCTGCTGTGGCGACCACTAACTGGGAAAAGCCAAAAGATACAACAACCTTAATTGGCATGGGTTACTGTAATAATATGACAGACAGCCTTTAGATGTCACACCTTGTGTTTATAATTTAAATATATTAACTCACGGATCTTGACAGTGTATTTCTCATGAGTAAATGTAGTACCTTACATGAATTTACATAGTTATTGTATTCAGCGATCTATTCTCTCCAGTGCCCTTGCAAAACATTAAAGAGTTAAGGTTGGTGCTGCATTAAAGGGAAGTGAGTCATGCATTGTGCAGTATTTGCATTTTTTTTTATTACTTCAGACAACTGCTCTTACACTGTCTGGAGTACAGGTGTCGATCCATTCTAAATGTATGGCAAATGTGACAAGAATCAGAACAGTGATTGACTGAACAGTCCAAGCTATAGAGCAATAGGTAAATTAGTCTCTGACAGCTCTAGAAAACAAGATGAAAATGGGGTTGGGGGAGTCATTATATCCTTGACTGCAACTGTCAGTTCTTTATGAGGTGCACACTGGCAGCATACTACACGTGACACTCCAGTAATCATTCTTTATAATTTGTATTCTGGAAGAGTAGCAGTAGTTAACCAAGTGCCTGACGCTGTATGTAGAACTAGAGGACTGACTCTTCCTCTTATCGTATTACTGGTCACTAGCGATGCATGAAAGGCATCTGGGCAACAAATGTGAAAGTGTGTTTGGCATAAGATACAGTAACGTTCAGTGGCTCAGTTTAATTATATGGTAGGCATTAATTAATTGCAAAATGCCATATTTGGTGTAGAGTGAGTTATTTGTGTCTCATAGCAAAGACAGGCTTGTAAACAAGAAGGGAGCTATGGTAAATTGCTGAGCTGAACATTGGCAACATATAAATGTGCATATATTCTGTCTCATTATTGGTCATGTGACTTTTATGGAGTTAGTAATGACACAAAACAATGCTAGGACCACAAGGGTGGAAGCTTATGTGAATCAAATTGTGTGGGGAGGCTGGTTGGGGTGATTAGGAGTGCAGTCAGAAATTACACAGCCCACTTGGGAGGGGGTTGCACGGTAGGAATGCAAGCAACAGGAAAGAGATGAAGGGTATAAGGCAGCTTAACGCACTTCATTTACAAGATGACAGATAATGCCAGCTGGCAAGAAAATGGGTTAACTTTTATACCAAAGTAACAGAGTTCATTAATGATCTGTGTCAGTGGCAAAGTGCATCATATAACCAAACCAATGTACTGTGGTGTGAATCATTTGATAGAATGATCTATTACTTGGATAATTTATAGTGCAGGAATTCAGGGAAAGTCACACTCTACTCTGTGTGGTTCACTTTTGAACATCACATGGAAGATGGCAATTCCTTTCAAAAGTGAACCACAGAGAGTAGAGTATGTTTAATGAATAGTCCGGTATAATGTGGTGTAGTGTGGGAATTCCTGTACAGTCTATACACAATCCATTTTGTACCCGATTGCAGGTTCTAAGTTACAATGGTTATGCAAAAAACATTTTTTTATGTTTGCATTCACACACAGTATTTTATGTGCAATACCAGGGTATAGCAGAACTATACAGAAGTGATATTAGCAACTCACTTGTAAGAGAATTCTGACTTAAATTCCTAAAGCTGGCACCCAGATCTGTTCAGAACTGGTAGTCAAGGACACCATATACACAAATGCTGTAGATATAGCCAATCTACTGACTGACAGATTCAATGAAACCTTCACCCCTCTCTGCCCCCATCAGTAAATCAGGACATCCTGAGTACCTGCCCCCTCCCCTTTATTTCTAGGGAACAAGTCACCACTGCCCTCTCAAAGGCAAAAAATACAGCCTTCATGGGACCCGATAACATCCCAGTCTGCATCCTACATGAACTCAGGCATGAACTCGCAGCACCATTAGGCACCCTATTCAACCAAAGCCTGAGTACCGGCTTTGTCCCAGCCAAGGGAGGACAGCCACTGTCATCCCTTTACACAAAGGTGGAGCATCCACCGATCTGGGAAATTATAGACCCATCAACCTAACTAGCCTAATCTGCAAGGCCTTGGAACGGATTACCATGGACCTCATTAACAGGGACATTGACAACCTCCAAACACTCGACCCCACACAGTTTGGCATTGTCAAAGGGAGGTCATGTCTGTTAAATCTGGTTGACTTCTTTGAGACAATCACCAAAGCCATGGACGAGGAGAAGACTGTGCACACCACCTACCTTGACCTGGCCAAAGCCTTCAACATTATTCGTCACTCTGGCATAATAAATAAACTCTCTCAACTAGGCAATAATCCATATGTTACCAGATGGGTAGCAAACTGGCTCACTGATAGAACCCACCTAATCAAAATAGGGGAAGCTACCTCAAGCAGTAGACCTGTAATGAACGACATACCCCAGGGATCGGTCTTGGCACCTCTGCTGTTGGTGCAGGCCAAAACCAGTGGGCTATGGTTGACCAAGTTTGCAGATGACTGCAAGCTGGTCACAGTCATCAATTCCCCAACTGATGTGGATGTCCTCCAAGAGGGTCTCACCCAAACAAATGACTGGTGCCAGAAACATGGCCTCAAGCTGAATACCAAAAAGTGCTTCATCATCCCCTTTGGTGAGAGTGACATCCCCATACATTATCACATTAATAACAGTGTCCTAAGCACGAGGGATTTGGGCACCCAGGTTGATAGCAACCTGACTTGACCACCATGTTGCTTCCGTTGTATGGAAAGCTTTCTACGTGGCCCACCTCATAAGTAAGAGTATGTCATCCAGGGACAAGGAGGTCATAACATCCCTGTATTCTTCCCTTATAAAGCCAGTTATTGAGTACAATGCCCCTTTCAGCAACCTGGTCTGTGACATGAATAGGACTTGTTGGCTGGACAGATTTGTATCCCAGAAACTTCCCCATCTGTGGAATAGATTCCCTCTCCACATCAGAGTACCTCATTATCCCTTTTTAAGGGCAACCTGGATAACTGGATGGAAAACAGAAAATACACCCCTGGGATTACACTTGTGTCCCTGCTGGACAAAGGGGCTTTGGGTGCTGACTTGTCTAAACATGGGCTAAACTCTTGGCTAAGCTTAGAAGGGCCAATAGCCTAGTAACTTCCTATGATCCTATGAATGAAACATTGCATATAGAAAAATACAGCGTGAAATGCATTAATGTGTTATGTATACAAAGCTGACATTAAAGTCCGCATTCTGCCCACTGTCCAGCAACATGGCTTCAGGAAGGACAGCAGCAGTAGCACAGCAGTGCTTGCCCTTACTAGTAACATTTCCAGGGTAGTGCATAAATGGAAGCTTCCAGGCACTGTGCTCATGGGCCTAAGGTATTTGATTCATTTACTCAGAAAACAATTCTTTCGGTCCATTTTTTAAATAATTCATTTTTGCCCCCATTCGTACTGACAAGCACCCCTTCCCCCAAATTGACTTGAACCCATTCATTCCATCGTACCAGGAAACTTGTTTGCCAAATGTACAAGGATGAGGGCTGTCATAGAGTCCCCCGTACAGGAAGCCATGAGGATATTTTGCCTACTTGCTGGCATCCTAGTTCAGGTGACAGTTGTGTCTGTAACGCACTCCCTGGATATAGAGAGAAGCTATCCACTTGACTGCAAATGCCAACAATGGCTTCCCCATGGGAGTGTGTGCTCCAGTACACTCACTAGGAGGGCTGCTACCAAATGGGGGCTTGGTGATCTGAAAGCCCAACCCCAGAAAGAGCATTTTTATTGCTTCATTCTTGTAATGATTGTGGCAGTACATGTCCTGCTATACCCCCACTAGCAGTATACCAGCCCTCCCATGACAGCCCCATCAAGCAGCGGTGACAATAAAATGGCCTCATGTCACCTGGGCTCTAGTCAATGTTTTGTCTATACATGACACTGGAGAGGACTAAGCTACAGTGTTTAATTTTTTATCTAAACTTTTCTGTAGCCTGCATCACTAATAACTTCTTAACATGAAACACTATGACCAAATAGAAAACACTGGCAACTGAAGGCTAAATATGTAAGACAATACATCTTAAACTGCTGATTTTGAATGTCTTTATTCTGCTATGCTTGTCTCTGCAGTTTATCTTCAAAGCTGTGTGGTGAATGTACCAGTAAAGCTTATTCGTGTAACGTACAGAAAGATATGGTAGCACCTTTTGTAAACAGATAAAAAAAAAAAGTTCCCTTAAAAACATTGACAGACTACAGCAATGGTTTGGGCTATATGAGATCACATATATTGCTTTTATTTAATGTTAAAATGTTGAAATAACTGTAAAAGTAGAAAGTATTATTTAGTTAGTGAAGTGAATACACATAGGCATGCTACAGTTATAAACATAAGTGTGGAGCAACATCTTTTCACTCCAGTGTATGTACTGTATGCTTGTTCAACATTTCATATAAAACACAAGAGCGCTCTTAGTTATATGTGCTCTAGGCAGCAATCGTACATACTTACACCCCTTTTTTCTGTAGTCTGACTCTGCGATTCCACTACCTTGGAAACAAACCAAGTGGTTGATTTTGGTAAAAAGTAGGTATATGTATTTTTTCCAAGGTGGTATATTTAGGCTTAGAATATATTAATATAAGTAATCTGGAGGATACGGGGGCATACCCATCAGGAGATATGTAAAAATTGTGTCTTATTACTTAATTAGGTAGTAATTTCCTGAGATTGTACAATTATTTGCAGTATGAACTGTAATGTACATTGTAAGCAAAGACGGATCTAAATTGACTACCCTTCATGAACCATTTGGAATTCCGGTAACTACAGTATTTTTTCTTTTTTCTTTAAAGTAAAAAAACATTTCAATATAGTGCTTCTGATCTGAAAATAGAAATGGTATGATTAATTTGGGGGTCTGATTAAATTAGGCTTCAGCATATAGAGCACGTGTATTTGAAGATTACTTGAATTTGGCATGTTGCCTCAATTAATTCTTCACAGTATTTGGTGTTTAGTGAACAGTTTCTTCCATTTTGGTCACATTTTTTATTTATTTATTTATTTTTTTAATTTATTTTTAACTTTTGTTGACCGGGAATGTCCGACTAGGTTCCACATACTGTTCAGACCTAAAATTTAAAACTGTCCAGTGGCAAAGGAACATAACTGGTTTATATTTTGTGTGATACATATGTGTTACTGTAAGTGCAGCAATCCTATTTATGAGTTTCGTATAGAGCAGAAGGCAAAGGAAGATGGTTTATGTCTGTAATGTTTTGAATTTGCATTTCTGAAAGCAGACCAAGGATTTTTACATATTATACAATGTTTATTTATTTTAAACTTTTTGCATTTATTTTGTTGTTTCATAACTAGTATAGTGGATTAACAGGTTCATAGGAGGTTACTAGGCTAATGGCCCTAGACCCCTTACAAGCCTAGGCATATTTATATCATGTTTCTCCAATTGATGGTGGTTAGGTGAGTGAACTTCACAGAGGTAAGGGTCTATGGTAGTTAATACCAACTTCCTCTGTCCAGGAGGCACGTGGACACCATCCCAGGAGTAAATTTACAGTCACCCATCCATAGATCTAGGTTACATTTGAAGAAGGTCAGGGAGGGACTCTGTTTCACGTGAATTGGAAACTTGCTCCAGAAAAGTGTCAGTCTCTAGAGAGGGAGATGTATCTACCTCTCCAGCATGAACTGTTCATGTCAGAGGCTAGATTAAGATACCTCGAGAGAGTGACCCTCCTGCAGTTTGATTTACGAATTTATAGCATTTGCATCAGGGCTAGGTCAGAGACTGCCCTGTAAGCCAGGCACAGGTCACCCCTTAGCAACCTGTAGGAGAAAGAATATAGTGGCAGAGCTTTCAGTCTTTCTGTGTAAGACTTGATGTTCTTTGTGTTTCACTGTTGCAATCATCACATTTGGGTTATCCCTGCCAGGGTAGCCCTTGGCCGGCCCGAATACCAGAGGCTTAGTATTTCTGCGTCGGTTGCTGTCGCTTCAGGACTGATGTCAGGTCATCAGTAGTATAAAGTAAGGCAGCCGACGCCATTACATCAGTCTTTCTTGCTATGCAGCCCGAAGCAGAAGCAGTTCACATGAGTGCCGGTCGGCCACTACCTGAGTTTTGTCTACCGAATTGAAGTTGAAGTCTTCTAAAGCTAAGTACCCCATTGGGAATCCTTTTTTCTTGCACTAACCAATGTCAGAAAAAGTTAATAATTGTCCTGCCTATGGAAAGCAAATATCACACCGAGACTTTCATTCTTACTGCGTCACTTGTTTAGGCCCAGATGACAACGTCTCCTGTTGTCGCTTCTGTGCTTTGTTCAATGCCGGAACTATCCATCGTTGCCCCCTTATTGTAGCTAGATATTTTTGCTTACAGTCTTCAAACTCCGATATGGCTTCAGTAAGCCACCTGACAGCAGATCTTCTGAAAAAACTTAAACATAAAGACAGAGACAGATCGCACAGGTCCAAATCTACCAATGACGCTTCCGTTAAACTAGTCTTCAGTTCTCCGGTCCTCAGTGAGGTGCTTTCACAGCCCTGATGCCTGCTTCTGTGGATTCGCAGGCCACTACCGAGACCCTTTCGGAGTCCAGTATGCTGCAAAACTCTTCTTCAACTAAGGATCCTGCAGTCGTCTCTACCTTGGATGGGTCCGAAGCCTCTGAGCAAGCACCGGCTTCCGAGGAAGTCCTTCACACTACAGATTCTCAACACAAACCGAAGACCCAATCTCAGGCACCTTGCCTCAGTCTCAAATGCTTAAAGTGGAGGAAGACCTTATCATGCTGATCAGAGGAAGCCAAGCTACCCACTCCAAAAGGAAAAGAGATCTGTCCCTTGTAGTTTTGCCTGAACAAGGTCAGATGACTCTGATACATCTGAATATGAAGACATGCAACCCCTCTCTACTTATGAAGATTTTGATGCAGAGGATTCCATCCCTTCAGCCTCTCCCCCAAGAGGATTTTTACTTTGAGGAAACCCTCACACCTTAAGGGAGCATTTCCAATGGGAGAGTCAAGACTACCCTCAGTCTAAAAAGAGACTCAGGGAATTCTTAGATCTTCCACAGCACAGACCCTTGGCCATTCCCGCAGTGCTGAATGTTGTGGAGGATGTTTTCCTGGAATCCAGCTTGACTCCTGACACTCCCTGCAGCACCCAGAAAACCAGACCAGTACTATAGAGTCCTTGACTCTCACAAATTTCTTTTTAAAAATCCTACTGCTGACCCTGAGGTAATTTCTCAAAGGCCTAAAGGGATTAAAGAAACCTCTGCTAAGAATCCCACCCCCTCAGATAGGGATTCCTGAGCACTGGACAGATGGGGTAAAAAAGCATACACTTCAGCTACTCTTGCTATCAGGGCACTAAATTTTCAGTTCCATATGCTAAAATTTCATCAACATACCCTGGAACTCCTCAAACAAAAAAAATGTCTTCCTTTCCTGCTTGTGCAGAATCTAAAGAGTTACAAGAGTTAATGCTTTCTGCAAGTCAAGTAACTAAACACACCTTGCACTGTGGTTTTGATGCCCTAGAAGCTTCTTGCAGGGCAGCAGTCACAGGATATGTCATTAGAAGGCATGCATGGCTTAAGGAACAGCCCCTGCCAGACCATGTCAAATCTAAATTGTTGGATGCCCCCTTGCATAAAGACAACTTATTTGGCACTAAGGCAGAAGAGGTCTTAAAAAGATGGAAGAAAAAGAAAAATCTATGCAGACAGTTAAGGATTTCTTACAGGTCCAGCCACCCAGGTTCAGCAGGCATTGTCCCACCAAGCACTGGTCTTTTCCTGCTCCCACTAAGCCAGTCTAGCCCAGGCCCCGGGGAACCAGACCCCCCAAAAAGCAGCCACAGAGAATGCAGAGATCTAAGCAGTGGACTACCTCCACTTCAAAACCAGGGAGTTCTAAACCACCTTCTTATGGTAAGAACTCACAATGACTCACCTCCCTCACCCCCTCCCTCTGCCCGCCTTCACTTACCCCTAGGGGGGAAACTCTCCTTTAACGCAAGCACCTGGGCCACCATTACCAATGACCACTGGGTTCTCAACATAGTGTCTCAGGGATACAGATTTTCCTTCTACACCCTTCCAACCCCAAAAGGGTCCCAGATCTATCTCCAGAGGCTGAAAAGCAAATCCTTTCCCTGCTTTCTATGAGGACAGATAGGCCAAGGTTTCTACTCCAAACTTTTTCTGGTGCCCAGAAAAGAGGGCACCTGGCACCCCATTCTTGATCTATCCATTCAAAACACCTTCCTGGTGATCCCAAAGTTAAAAATGCTCACCCTCCAGCAGCTGCTATCCATGCTCTCCAAGGACACTTGGCTAGCCACCCTAGATCTAAAAGAGGCCTACCTCCACATTCCTGTCAAGGAATCATGCAGAAAATATCTCCATTTCAGGACAGGATCTCAACACTTTCAGTTCTCTGCGCTTCCCTTTGGCTTATCTACTGCTCCCAGAGTTTTCACAAAATGTCTTGCTCCGGCCATTGCCTTTTGCAGACAAAGGAATATCCAGATTTACCCATACTTAGACAACTGTCTTATTTTGGCAGACAGCCAGGAAAAGCTGCTCAAGCACCTGGCCTTTGTAAAGACCCTACTAACCTCCCTAGGGTACACAATCAATGAAAAGAAATCCAAACAGGTACCCACCCAAAGGATTGTCTTCCTGGGAGCAAGCCTGGATACAGCATCCCAGATGTTATTCCTTACACCAGAAAAACAAATTTTCCTGACAGCCTAGTTCTCTCAACTAGCCACCCAGACCCCAGTTATCTGCAAGGAAGATCCTACAAGCTCTGGGGTTCAAGGCATCTTGCATATTACTCATTCCATATAACAGATTGCATATGAAGAAACTTCAGTGGTACCTTAAAAAGCCTTTGGTGTCAACACTTTCAAGACCTGGAGACTCTTATACCTATAATTTCTTGCCTCAGAAAAGATTTTCTTTGGTGGCAAACAGCATGGTCCCACAACAAGGGGCTACCTTTCTCACCACCCAGACCCTCACCACAGATGCATCAGACTACACTTGGGGTGAACACCTGGATGGCAGGTACATACAGGGCCAATGGACCCCGCAACAAATCGCTCTGAACATCAACCAAAAATTGATGATGGCTGTCCAGCACACCTTGATAGCTTTCAAGCCCCTTTTCTCCCCAGGGGCTCTCCTGATCAAAACCAACAATGCCACTGTGATGTGGTATATCAGCGAGCAGGAAGGGACTCACTCCTACCCTCTATGCAGGCTGGCCATGACCTCCCTCTCATCCTGGATTACTTAGCTGACGTACTACACAGTGGCCTCTCTTCCTCCTCTATAAAAATTCATGCCTCTGCTATCTCTGCTCATTTCTCCACTGAGCAACCCCTTTTCTCACACCCTTTGATCAAACAGTTCCTAAGAGGGACTAGCAGCGTGAGACCACCCAGAACAGCACCAACCCCAGCTTGGGACCTTAACTTTGTGTAGGAAAAGCTCACCCAGCCCCTTTTGAACCAGCTTCTTCTGCAGAGCTAAAATTTATCTCCTGGAAGACAGCTTTCCTTCTGGCTGTCACTTCAGCCAGAAGAGTCTCCGAGCTGCAAGCGCTCATGGCTGTGGAACTGTTCATTATCTTCCATGCTGACAAGGTATCCCTCAGAACTAACCCATCCTTCATGCCCAATGTGGTATCCAGTGTGGCTCTCAACTAATCCATTCATTTGCCCACCTTTTTTCCTAATCCCTAGAACAAGGGGGAAAGGATCCTACACTCTCTAGATGTGCACAGACAGCTCATGCTACAGGGGCAGAAGGCAAAGCCATTTCCAAACAAACCATTTCCAAATGGATAGCACACTGCATCCATTTCTGCTACAAACAACATGGAAAGCCTCCCCCCAAGAGAGCCAGGACTCACATCACCAGAGCAGCCTCCACCTCTGCAGTTTTCCTCAGAGGAGTCCCCACCAGGAACATCCTGGAGGCTGGCACCTGGACATCTGTTCACACTTTTACCAAACATTACCACCTGCCTCTCTTCTCCAAATCTCAAGGGCAGGTTTTGCCTCTGCAGTCTTGCAGGGCATCCTAGTCGGCCCCTAGTTTCCTTGACTGCCTCCTCCCATTTCCTCAGCTTTAGGAATCAACCCAAATGTGACGACTGCAACAGTGAAACAAGAAGAACATAGTACAGTTGTGTACACTTACCATAAATGTAGATGTTCGGGTGTATTCACTGTTACAGTCCTGGTTTCCCTCCATCCCCCTTTCTTCTCTTTCCTTACAAGGGACATATTGGTATTTACTTTCTACTGGTGGGGTTCTTCCACCAGAACTTGGCTTCTACTTGGGGGGCTTCTGACAGGTTAGGGTAAGAAAAACTGATGTAATGGCGTCAGCTGCCTTACTTTATAAAACTGATGACCTGACGTCAGTCCTGAAGCGACAGCAACCGATGCAGAAATACTAAGCCTCTGGTATTTGGACCGGCTGAGGGCTACACTGGCAAGGATAACCCAAATGTGATGACTGCAACAGTGAATACACTCAAACATCTACATTTATGATAAGTGTACGCAGCTGTATTTTTTGTATACCCTGAAATTTCTTGGTGAGAAACCTCTGTGTTCTCCCCAATTGTTGCAGGTGTCTGGTGAGGGTCATGCATTTCATGTATTTTTTTGCATTTATCTTTAATCCATGGCTTTGGCACCAATCATTTGTCTGCTTTAACCATGTCTGCAGTATATTAATATCATTAGAGGACTCGGTGATTGCTCCCAATTTGCAATCATCAGCGAACATGGTCAACCATAGGCTGTCCAAGTTTGCCTGGACTTCTGAGAAATAAATTCCAAACATTTAAGGGGCCCAGAACGAACCCTGTGGTATGCCACTGAGGACTGGTGTTTTGCTAGAGGTGAAGTCACCCACTTTGACTGTATGTAGCCTGTTGGTAAGTCACTTGGCTACCCATCTGGTAATGTAGGGGTTAATTCCCATTTGGGAAAGTTTCTCTGTAATAACTGAGTGGGGTTTTGTGTCAAATCCTTGGCTAGGTCAAGACAGACGGTATGCACTGTCTTTCCCTCATCCAGGGCCTTGGTGACTTTATTGAAGAAGTCTGTAATATTTAATAGGTATGATCTACCTTTAAAGAATCCGAACTGGGTTGGGTCTAGAGTTTGGAGATTACCTGTGTCCTTGTTAATAAGGTCTGTAATGATTCTTTTTCACTTACTGGGGTCTGTCTGCACACACTTTTTTTTGGTGGGGGGCTGTCAGTATTGGGTGTCCCCATGTTACTAATATGCCCCACCCCTATATTATTTGAGACTGGCAGTCTTCATTACCCAAGTACTTGCCATGTTTCCCCTCCTCACCATGTAATTTTTCCCAAGTTTCTGTTCTGTGAAGAATCCATTTTGTAGCTGACAAGCCCAACCAGTGAAGTGGGTGCCCTGTGCTGCAGGACCACATCTTTGCTGCAGTCTCAATATGGAGTTAGAATGTGACTCATACTTTGCAAAAGTACAGTGCACCAGCTCTTGATTGCCTCCCAGCAGCCATTTGTGCTGATGCTGTCCCAGTTTTTTCCAAGTTAGGCTAGCAAACAGTTGTTGTTAGCTGGCACACTTCAAAAGAGAATTTTGTTTTGTCGGATACCTAGCGTTCCCTTATGGTCAAGCCCCCCTGGGCATGCACGTTCACTTCTACTTCTAGTGTATTGTACAATAACTATATGTATTTCTGTTGCTCCACTGAGACATTTGAGCCTAAGCTTCCAGTTGATGATACAAGTTTCATCTTACTTTTGTATCTGCATTGTTACAGGTAACCTGTGTGGTGATAGCTGAAGGCGGTTGTATCAACATTCGATGAACTAAGGATTCCACACCATCATGGAGAAGAGGACTGGACTGCAACAGCACTTTATAGAATGTCGGGGTACTCAAATGAGCAGCTAAGGGGGTGCTAGGAAAATAATAAGGTAGTGCCATCAGAATTTAACAGTTCATTCAGCTCAGATTATGGCCAGGCCAGGCTGAAACTTTTTCTTACTGGGGCATTGATGTAAAAGCACTGACCTAGTGACCAGCATGGCTGCCATCTGAATAATATTCTAAGGTTGTTGCATACAAGGAAGTTCTGACCACATTAATCTGAACCTAGGGGTAAATGTTTGATTCAGATTATGCTGCCTATACCAGTTTTTTCTGCACTGATTACTCTTGTACCCTTTCTGGCTGATCCAGTTACCTCATTTGAAAATTAGCTCATACTACATGTTGTAACATGAAGCTTTTAGTCATGATGGCAGACCATGGAGACTCCTGTATGACATCCACTGTCCAGGCCCGCACCCTACTAGGTGTTTCTGATTCTGCTGTTGTTTTGTGCTGATGCCAGCAGTGTAATAGAACATATCTTCTGCGTTTACTTAGACTGGTTTACTGCTGCCTGTATGTTAAGCATTAGTGCTGTCCCATCCATCTAGCCACAAGTACATGTGTAGCATTTATTAAGGTTTTATTATCCCTATGCCTCTTGTGCCATTGAGTCAACCAGGTTATGCTTTCCATCCTCTCTCTTTTTTTTTTAATTTTTATTTATTTTTTTATTTAAATGTACTTGGGCTAAAGTCATAAAACAGAGTTAAAGGGTGAGGCTCAGTTGTGCCACATTAATGGCTGCTGAAAGTTTCTGTTTCCATTATCATCTTAGCATATGAGAATACAACTGCTAATTTCCATCACATGCTTTGAAATGCATAATTTTGAAATTACTATGGTACTCAAGAGTTGCAATCCTTCACCTTCTTTTTCTGTCGTGGGAAAATGCCTTTATATGACAAACTCCAAGGTCTTGCCGACATAGAGAAATGTGTTCAGCCTTGCGGGACAGTCAACAAATGGCGATTTTCATTTAGTTGGGTAGCCAATGTTGTTACTGGGTGTGCTTTTTTAACTAGAAAATAGTTGAATCTATATCACAGAGTTGGAGATTTAGGTGAAAGAAATCCAGCTCCTTCAAGTTAAAAGTATTCATAATAGGTTAAGTAAAGATCAACTTGCAAGATTAGCATACCATTCTAGCTGCTCATTTGAGTACTTCAGCTTGTTCTCTTAATTTATTTACCTTTTAAAAACTCAGAGTTTGACCTTTTTAGTTTATTTTTATGTACTCTTCGTGGTTTAATTTTTGGGGGGTGGTCATTACAGAGAAAGCTGACGTGCAAGACCATAACTTTGGTGCTGTCTTCATGAAAGCGTGTTTCCAGCATAACAAAACTCCTTCAGCAGTATGTTTGTTGTTTACATTCCTGAAACTTGACTTCAGATGATGTACTTTAGTATTAAGTGTTAGTAAGAAAGGTGCCAGTCACCTTGAAGAGCAGACTGTGTCACAGAGATCATTTCTTTGCTACATTTACCCTGACTTGGAAGGATAATAAATTTCTGGGTATCTGTAAAAAGCATGGACTGAAATCATTGAGCATGCTAGTGCATGGCGTCTGAATTTGGGTTTTATAGAAGGTATGAAGATCTATTTGTGTACAAAAGTGGGATATATATTTGGGCTAACAGTTCCTAGTGTTAGCCTATCAGATCAAGATAAGATGGGTCACAAATTTCCATTAAATTTGTCCATATTTTGATCCTTGTTTCCTGTGGCTGGAAGCATTTAGCTGAGTGCTGCTAGTTTTGACTTCCTAAATGCAAAATTGTCCATGCTGTGACTTCACCAGTCTGGCATACTTAATGAGGAAGTGGACAGGCAGTTCAATGACAAATATTAATATTTTTTATTCAAAAGTGGTTACTTTTCAAACCTTTGACATGATTCCAAAGGACTTACACTCATTCAAGTGACTTACTACTGTGTAAGCCTGATTTGTAGACAGGCCTTACACCAGAGTAAGCCAGTTACACTGAAGTAAGTCTTTTGGAATCTGGCCCCTGAACTGCCTTACTTTCCCTATTTACTTGCAGAAATAGTTAACTGCAGGTGGTAATTTACTGAGTTCTGTATTACTGCCGTCCTACATACAGACCACAAAAAAGAACTAGCATGGAATGTGAGTGCATTTCTTCCCTCAGTCATTTTGTGTTTTACCTCAGCAGTGTTAATGTTTTTATTGTTCCTTTAATAAAGAGGACTAGTGGCATTAATCAGTGTGATGTGTAGCAAAACACATATTGTCATATACCTGAACACTCCAGAATAAAACTGCTCAATAAGTCTAGTGGGTCTTTTATTTTGAAGTGCTTTGATGTTTTGTAGATTGGAACAGTTACGGTAGTTAATTGGTTAACATACATTGATTGAGATCTGCCTCACAGCATCAGGGTCCAAGATTAAATCTTGACCTCCAGGCACTGTCTGTTCTTCCCATGTTATAATATGTACTTGTGGCCTAGTTCAAGCCTGCAGCTCTGAGTCCCGTTTTCACTTACTGATGTTGCAAATGGAATAAATGAAAACAAGATACTGGAACACATTTTTACAGTGATACATAGGACGTGGGAACAGCTTGGCAAATATGAAAAATGTTGCAGTGTAGATTTGCAGATGATGGCTGTAGATACCCATGCTAAATTCTCTGCAGCTAAAGCTGCCTTCTCCCCACCCTCTGACTTAATGTCACAGTATGAAAATCATACAGACCAGATTGCCTGAACAGTACTTTAATACAACAATCTTAATCACTTTATGTGAATCAGTTAACTACCCTCATGTGGTCTGTGTGATTTTTTTTGGTCACCCAGTTGGGTATTGTGATATCCTTTTATTTATATTGTTACAGTATGAGGGGAGCCAGTTTTGTACAGCTGTAATATTTTCTATACCTTATGTACCTTACACAAAACATCTGGGGGACAATCTGCAAACCTAAGACAGAGTGAGCTGTGATACAGGAAAAGGATAGTGCTGTTGTTGCTGCTGAAAGAACTTATATTTGCAGTACCTTTCTTCTACTTTTGATGACCAGGTAAGCATACTAGTTGTATCTTTTATTCAACAAGTGCATGGTACATTCCTTCACCCAGTGGGAAAAGTAAAGTAACCACACAGATTTTTTATTTAGAATGATAAGGTAATCATGTTACAGTTAAAGTTAATTGAATACTGTCTTTTCTTTTAAACGTGGGGTGAGGGGACCATCTGCATGCAAGAAGAACCTAAAGTGACAGCATCTAGTAATTACAGAATAGGAAGTCTATAAAATCGGAGTAATTACTGCAGGTCAGAGAAATGGTTTTACAACAAACAATGACATTGCCGGCTTCACAAAAGACCATGCAACAAACCCCAAAAGTTGTCCCTGTTGTCATTTTAGAGCTGACAAGATAAAAAAAAAAAAACTATGGTCAAGGAGTAAAAGTTTTTTTTTTTTCTTGTAGTTGGAAGAATTACTGTTTTTAGTTGCCATGCAGTTGTACATTTCATTATACTTAAACACTGGTTTAAAAGCATCCTAATAGAAACTTTGCATCAACTTCAACCACTGCCCCACTCAAGTAAAGATATCCCACATGGATTAGTCCTTTCACCTTTACCCTTGTTTATAAATAGACTGCCACCAAATGACACAAATTCCAAGCACCATATATGACAGCTTGGTGGTCTACAGGTCTAATCCCTCATATAACAAGCCCTACAGTTATCTTGTTAGTAAGTGAATAAGAAAAGTCATCTGAGCCACCAATAAATATATTTTTTATAACCCATTAAGTAGCATTCTGTACCCAGCTCAAATACATGTTACTAATAATTTCCAGCATCATAAAAAGGAACTTCTCAGTTTTACAAATTTCAGTCAACATGTAGGATTGTGACACTTGCCTTAAGAAGAGAACACTTCAACTTCCAAGATGGCTGTGCGCTGATCAACAGCATAACTTCAGCTTTCCCAGTATGAAAACTGAAACTGAGAAAAAGGAGTGCAATTGAAATTTTTTCGGGGTAAAATTCAGTTACTAACTAGTATACACTGCCTGGATGCCAGCAAAGAAGAACTTAGGAAAACCTATAGAGAATTAAGCAGAAAAGATGAAGAGAAAACCCTGTCTAGGTAAGATTCTGCAGCTGTTCAGCAAAAAGCAGTTCAACCTTCAGCTTTAGTTCGAGTGATGGCTTCCAGTAATTTAGAGGAAAAGTAAACCAAATATAGTCAGAGGTGATTAAAATAAATGAAACATTGAAGGAGTGTATCAATTCAAACAACAAAAGGCTGGAAAAATAGAAGCTTTAACTATCCATTCAGATGAAATGATAAAACTGCAAAAATTAGAGGATGACATGCAGAAAAAGCTGTCTGAATATGACGTTTCTCAAGAAAAACGGTTAAAAAAATAGAGTTAGAAGACAGCACACACACACAGAGAAAACCTGACATTTTCTGCAGTACCAGAGAAACTGGAAGGGACAGACTGTATTTTTTTTTTATAAAATCACAAATAAGCAACTGGACTGGTGTTCCACAGCAGAATTTGTTAACTGGAAGGGCACATCAAGTGTATGTTAGAAACCTGGCCATGAGAAAGCAACCAAGATGTACATTGTTAAAGATGCAATCATACCAGCAGAAAGAGTTGATCCTGTCAAATTGTGGCAGAAGGGAAACATTAAAAACTGGAGACAGCAGAGTGTTTGTAGAAAATGATTATTCATTTTACAACAGGCAGAAGAAAGGCAAATTTATCCCAGCAATCAGGGAATGTCGAGAGGCAGTTGTGAGATTCAAGCTGCTGTATCCAGCTGTCCTCAAAGTGTTTTTTTTTCCTGGAGGATCAAAGGCATTTTTGATGCAGAACAGGCTAAGGAGGAAAATAAAATGTTAATTCAACAAAAAGTGAGTCAGCAAGTGGAAGGGGACTCTGCCACTAATTTTTCTGATGGTGAGGGTCATAGAGAGACTTTGTCAGTGAAACTTTTTCCAATGTTCGAAAGGAAAATGGTTGAGAGAGAGAAAAAAAAACACAGGAGTTGACTAGTAGAATCAGCAGTACCTTGAACTTGAATCTGGTGTTAGTAGATGGGGATGAACAGGAAGAAGACCACAACCTTGAAATTACTGAATAATTGGAAAACTATAAAGCATCTTGTCATGTTTGTGAAATATGGTTTTGCAAATGGGGGTGACGTGTTATGTTTGTGAAATATGGTTTTGCAAGAGAGGGTGGCTGAGAAACACTAAACTTTTATTGACTTTGTTGGACTTATGGGTGGACTGTGAAGCATGTAACATAGTCTGTACCATTGATGAATTGAGGGCCATTGGAAGGGGGAAAACTGGCTGTGAGTAAAACAATTTTTGTTCTTATTAGTGTTTATATAAAACATTTCATGATGTAAACTATATGTTTTATGTACACAGTAAACCATTTTGTGTGGTGTGTAGTCAGGGGTATTTTAAATGTGGGGGGAGTCTTTTCTGTGACTCTTGTATGTGGTAACAATATTAAAGTAAACAAGTACTTTTTCAGTTTTGAAAAATGTAGGTTTTGCAGAATGGAGAAGGGGATGGAGGAAGTTTGATGTTCATGGGCTGTGGCCTTGGGCTGCTGGGATGGGGGTGAGGTGGGGATGTGCAATGATTATATTGTATGTGGAGTTAGGATATTTTTTCTGTTTTGCAGGAGTGAATGTCTAGATTTCTGCCTTTGGTCTGGACTGTGGACAGATGTTCTTCTAGGCATATAGGCTTTGGAGATGAGACTGGATAATGAAAGACGTGAAAATGCTGAGCTTCTTGCATCTCCTGGGATATTACCATGTTTGTCTTCCACAAGCAAAAGTTCAGAGGAGTTGACATGTTTGCAGCTGAGATTAGCTGTGCATTTGTTTCCAGAGTGAGATTTACAAAGACTTGTTGCTGAGTACATTTCCATGGAGATAAGCTGTGTGCAGGTTCAAGCAGTTAATCTTGAGACTTCTGAGTATTCTTTGCTGAAGGGGAATGCAACATTTAAAGGTAGAATGGCTAGCAGTTCAGTGAAAACATTATGTTTGAAATTATGAGAAACTCCCTAGCAGCCTTAATACTTCAATGCACTTAATAGAACAGTGAATAATTTAGCTTTATTTAAAAGGCTAAAAGTTAATGTTTTCTGAAAGCATACTAGCTTTTTTCATATATGGGAGGGGAAGATAGATAAAAAAACAGAAAGCAACCAGTGTAAGTGGGATCACAGGCTGTACCATGTGTTTTAGCATGGGTAACCTTAATTTTAGGTTAGATAATGCCTGCAGGTGCAGCCATCAGTTTGTGACAACTGTTCCCTTCCGGAAGGTTAAACTTCATGTTTTGAAGATGTACATAGTTTTGTTTGTTTCACATTAATAGGGGATTGGGAGTGTTTTGTATTTAGTTTTTTGTTTTGAAGGTTTCATTAAAACAGAAAGTCTTGAAAAATGTGACATAGGTTCAAATGGAGATGAGAAGAAACTGTACAAAGATCAGCCTGCCAAACAGTATATGCATGTAAAACAAAAGCTGGAAATATACTTTCAAAAGAACTGTCATGTATAATAGGTGGGGAATGGTGGCTTTTATCATGATGACTATGCTTTCCACATTATCCTGGAGTGTGATTGGCCTTACAGGCGTAGATAAAAAGGAAAGAGTATTGAATTATATTAAGAAATACAGAGTGTAAATAGCAATGCTGCAGGAGACACATATGATTTGCAATAGTGAGGATGTATCAGGGGAACCTGGAAGGGTCAATAAAACAAAAGAGGGTAGATTTTTGAAGAAATTTATGAAAATATTTGGTATAGAATGTGTGAATTTCAGAAGCAGAAACTTGGGCAGAATTTACACATTATTTTCCAAGGTACAATAACTGGGCTAGACTAGATGGAAAATATATTTCACAGGAGCATTAAAGCTTCGACATACATCCAATAACTATTTCTGATCATGCACCAATAAAAACTAAGATAAAAATGCAAGGTAGCAAGGTAAAAAATAAGGCTCTGGTTATGTCCATCTATTCATATGCTGCAGTATTCATAACATGGGGGAGTCCGCCTCAGGCTGACTCTTAAGTCCAGCCAGTCTACCAAAGTCTAAATGCTTCTGCAAGGTACGTGTGATGTCGCACATCGGCTTTAAAGAGACATCAGGTATAAAGTGGATGTCAGCACATACCTACGTCAGTACTTTTCTGCTGCCTGATTGCCAGCTCCAGTCATTGCTCACCAGAGAACTCACTTTTGTGCTTCAGATAAACACCCCATAGGGTTTTTTTCTTTCCTTTTGGCTACTGTGTTTTTTTTATTCTGAATACATGTCAGCTACAAAGTGTGGAAGACAGATTCCACATGAAGACTCCCATGAGCTTTGCTTATTTTGCTTGGGCCCAGACCATGATCACATGTTCTGTCTAATCTGCAAGGCCTTTGTTCCTAAAACCCTCAGTATCCACCTAGCATCCCTTAGATTATATTTAGAGAATCAGCACCTTTAAGCTCTTAGCTCAAGACATGGAACCAACGTCAGGCCCTTCAGAAGAAATTCAACTCAAGAAGTCCGTGAAGCCTCAGCCTGATCCCACAGCTGCTCCCTCTAGTCCAGGCATCCCTCCTGAGGCTGATGAAGGCCCAGAGGCCACTTCAGAATCCACAGAGCTGCCTTCAATGGGTACCTTGGTGGAAGCCATCAAGGAATCTGTAGGCACATCCCAGAAGGATTCACAGGCATCCGATTCGGGTGATGGGGGAACTATGGCTGGTTACTTTGAAGGCCCATGTAACATGATGCAGATTGTGGTTCATGAGGATGTTCTTATGGACGTTGTGGAATGCTGTCCAATGTCAGGCCCTTCTTCCTTTCGTCTGGCTCCTGAGGCTACAAAGAAGAAGAAACTAAACATGTTTCCCCAAATCCTCAGGACTAGGCTTCTGATTAAACTCCTGATGAATCTTTTGCCTATTCTATTCAAATAGCTTTTCCTCTGCGTTATGCCTCCCCAGAGGAGGAATGTAATGTTACAGATTCCCCTGGGGATGATATTTCCTTTGGAGAGACCGTTTTGAAGATGAAGGACTTCAAGTGGGATTGTTGCCAGGTTTCTGAGATTCAAAAGAGGTGCTATGTTCTCCTACAGATGGAATCCCGTAATCCGTCAGCCATCCCTCCAGTCCTGCTGGCCTTGTTGGATGTCTTCACTGCAGCATCCAAGTGCCCAGATTCCCAGCCTCCAGCCCCCAAGGACCCTGACAGATTTTACAAGGTGCCTGAGGATGTGAAGTTCCTTTTTAAGGCACCCTTGGCTTACCCAGCTACTATATCAGTGGCAGCAGGCAAAGCTTTCAAACTTTTATCCTCCACCTCCCTACTTCCCTCTGATAAGGAAAGCAAAGTTATGGAGAGTCTGTGGAAAAAAGTGTATACTTCTGCAATTTTGGCCTTTAGAGCAATGAATTATCAGACTCACATGGCCAAATATTCTTGGACTCTTTTTGGCAGATGCAGTGAAACTCCTATCAGAGCTTCCTGATTCTCCCAACAAAGTCAAGTTTTCCAGTATACTTAACCCCTGCTCCCAGGTTATTAGGCAGCCCATCAAATGCAGTTATGATGCAGTGGAGGCTTCAGCTAGGGCTGCAGCTATGGGGTCTGTCCTGAGAAGGTATTCATGGCTTAGATTACAACCCTTACTGGATGATATTAAAGGTAAGCTCTCTTGGATGCCCCTCTGGACAACAAAGCCTTATTTGGCACTGCAGCTGCAGAACTTTTTAACACTCTTCAGGAAAAGAGAAGGAACTCCAGGATTTAAAACACATATTGTCTCGCCTGTACCCCACTTCTAGAGAAACTATCCAGCCTGGACCACCTTTGTTAGAAGGGCAACTGGATCTCTCTCACCAAAAGGTAAAATGGATGCTAGGAGACAGGCTCTTTTTAAGTCTGCTTCCTTCACACCCTCTCAAGAAACAGACTTTTCAGGCCAAACCTGGTAGCTTGTGACTACCAGGTCCCAGACTGATCTAACCCCCCCCTTCTCTTCCCCTCTGTCTTTCCCTCCCAGCTTGGAAACAGATAACCCAGGATGCTTGGGTCCTTGCCATCATTGACCAAGGTTACTTCATAATATGGGAAACCCATCCTACCTTCAAGGGAATCCCACAACCCCCTCAGGACCAAATGGAATTCTTTCCACTAGTCCTTTCCTCTCTCCTTTCTCTGGACATTATCCAAGAGGTGACAACCAGTCAAAGGGGAAAAGGATTTTACTCCATGATGTTTCTGGTCCCAAAAAGGAATGGCCCTTGGCGGCCCATCCTAGAACTGTCCCATTTAAGCAGCTTTCTGAAGGTTCCCACCTTTTTGCATGCTGACCCTTCTTACTCTACTTCATCTGATTCTTTCCCAGGCCTTCATGGTGTCATTGGACATAAAAGATGCCTACCTTCCCATCTCAATTCACCAATGGTTCAGGATATTCCTTTGCTTTTCTGTGGCTTCTTCTCATTTTCAGTTTTGTGCTTTACCCTTTGGTCTGTCTATGGCACTGACAGTATTCAGAAAATCTTTAGCCCGTGTTATAGCCCACTGCAGACTGCAGAGGGCATACAACTATTTCCATAATTGGGCAACCTGCTTCTGCAGACCCCTTCACCAGAAATACTCCTGGACAATCTTTCCTACACAATTTCCCTTCTGAGAGTGCTAGGTTTGCCATCAACTTCCAAAAGTCTTCCCTGACCCCCACCCAGGATCATGTCTTCCTGGGGTGCAGGATATTGACAAGTGCAATAATAGCTTGCGTACCCCCAGAAAAGATCCTGTCTCTCAAGTCATATTTCCAGGACCTAATACCACTTCAATCCTTGACCGCCAGGGAGTTCCTGTGCCTCCTGGGTTTGATGGCCTCAACCATTCCAATGCTTCCCAGTGCCAGGCTACACATGAAATTTCAATGGTTCCTGAGAACAGTTTGGAAGCAACACTCTCACCCTCTGGAATTTGTTGTCCCCCACGTACCCTGTTTGACAAAGGAGTTTGAGTGGTGGATTTTCCAGGTCACCAGAAATCCAGGCCAACCTCTTCAACCACTTTCCACCCACCCATATGTGTCAGACACAGGATGGGGGTGCAACTCTAGGAAACTGGAAGGTCAGGTATGTGTGGTCCCGCCCTCAGACAAAAGAACATATCAACATAAAGGAATTGAGAGCTTTGATCTTTGCCCTCAGAATCTTCAAGTCCAGGATTGTACCAGGGATCCTAAGGTGGTTCACAGATAATACCATAGTCCTCTGGTGCATCAACAAGCAGGGAGTGACAAAGTTATATGTCCTCTGCAGACTGGCATTATACACCTGGGAGATAGCCCAGCAGAGTTAGGTTTCACTCCAGGCTGTTTACATTCCCTCAGCTCAGAATGTGATGGCAGACTCTCTAAGCAGGTCCATGACTTAATTCCATGAGTGGATGTTGAACAGGGTTGTGTTTCTGGACCTTGTCCATTGATGAGGTATCCCTCAGATACATCTTTTTGCCTCCTGCATGAGCAGATAGCTTCTCAAGTATTGTGCCCAGATTCCACATCCTGGGGCATGGAAGGTGGCTATTCTATCCTTTCCATGGAAGGGAATGTTTCTCTACGCATTCCCCCCATCCCACTCATTCAGAAAGTTCTGCTGAAAATTCAGCAGGAACAACCAAAAATCTTACTGGCGACCCCCTTTTGACCAAGATAACATTGATTCCCCCTTGTTCTACATTTAGCAAAGGGCAGTCACCACAAGTAACTCCTCAGGATGGACTTACACAGGCAGGGGGAACTCTAATACATCCACAAATGTTGACCCCAAACTTGACTCTGTGGTTGAAAGGGCTTTGATTCCCTTTAGGCACTTTTACACTGAGGATGTGCTACAAGTTCTGCAGGAGGCCAGAAAACCCACTACTAGGAAATCTTATGTCTCCAAATGGAAGAGGTTTTCCTTCTAGTATCTTAAAAAACATTTGCAACCACTATCTGTAGAGGTGCTAGTGGTTTTGTCTTACCTGCATGAATTAATGAAAAGAGGCTTGCCATATTCCTCAGTCGAGGCACATCTGTATGCCATTTCAGCATGCTTACCTGTGTCTCCTCCCATGGCTTTCAGGTTGGAAGTCAAACTGTTCTTAAAAGGCATCCTTCACATCAGACCACCAAGGAAACCAGTGACTGCTACCTGGGATCTCAATTTTGTCCTGGAAAAACCTCCCCTATCCCCTTTCAAACAGCAGTCTCATCCTCCCTGTAACACTGCACATGGAAAATGGTTCTGTTAGTGGCTATTACCTCTGCCAGAAGGGTTTCTGAGCCACAAGCCCTCATGGCCTCTTCTCCCCTCACTTTCTTTCATAGGGACAATCTCTTTGGACTAACCCATCCTTCATGCCCAAGGTAGTAAATTAGTTATCCCTGAATCAGGCTATCAATCCCCCACCTTCTTCCTTTTTCCCAAATCCTCCAGTGAGAGGATTCTCCACACCTTGGACATTCACAGACAACTAGGATACTATTTGTGCAAAACCAAGCTGATCAGTAAATCTGACAGATTGTCTGCTATCACCCAAGGGCCCTGGGCCAACCTGTTTCCAAGCAAACTATTTCTTCAATGGAAAGAATCTGTCTTCCCCTGTAAGGGCACACTCCACTAGGGCTGTGTTCTCTTCTGGGGCTTTCATTAAAGGATTGGATAAGCTTCAGTCCCGGAGGCAGCTACACTGGTCCTCTGTTCATACCTTCACCAAGCACTACAAATTAGATGTTATTTCCAAGTCCAGAGCGGGGTTTGCCAGAGCTATTCTCCATGGCTTTGTGGGAAATATTTCTGCTACTCCTCCCATTTCCTGCTCTGCATGAGCTTTGGCATTCTCCCTCATGTTATGAATACTGCAGCATATGAATAGAGGGACATAGAATAGTTGTGTAAAATCTTACCATAACCACAGATGTCCTCCTTTTCTATTTGCTGCAGTATTGCTCATTCCCCCCCCCCCCCACCTTCACCTTGATGCTTGCCTGATCCCTGGTTACATGTTGCTCACTTTTATCAGGCTGGTACTTTGCGGCATTCAGTTCTGAGGTAGGTACATGCTGATGTCAGCTTTATAGTAGACATATGTTGAGTGATGTGTGCCATTACACGTACCTTGCAGTAGCATTTAGACTTTCGTAGACTGGCCAGATGTACAAGTCAGCTGGTGGCAGACTCCCCATGTTATGAATACTGCAGCATATAGATGAGAAAGACATCTATGATTATGGTAAGATTTTACACAACTATTCTTTTTTTCCCACATACCCATTAAAAAGAGAGGAATTTAAGAAATGGGTAGTGATATTATTTGATAGTTATTAAGAAAGATTAAAATATCTTCGGAAGTTATAGCTAGTTACTGGGATAAAATGGAAAGGGAGTTTAAAAATAGGGTCAAAATAAAAGAGAAAGAAATATGGTTAAGAAGTAATAGAAAGTACTTGGAGGCACTGATAAAGGTTAAAGTACTGCAGAATAAGGGGAATCTCACAGAACAAGCAGAGGAGTAAATGTAGAGTGCTAAAGAGAAAGTAAGGGAGTGTCTGGATAATATGCATGAGTTTAGAAATATTGCAGTTAAGCAACTGTTTTTTTTTTTTATAACTGAGAGCACAAAAACTTTTAGCACAACAACTTAGGCAACAGAAAGTAGAAAGGGTTGTCACCAAACTTAGGTAACCTATAACAAGAAAAATAACCAGAGATCCTGTAGATGCTTTAGAGATATTCCAGAAACGTCATGAAAATGTATATAGAGAAATGTAGAAATCAAGAAAGAGTACAAATGTAAATATTTATGGAAGACTTAATTATGCCAAGGTTAGAGGTACATGAGGCTCAACAACTAACAGCTAAGATAGGAGGTGATGATTTAAAAACAGTGATGTATAGTCAATCTTAAGGAAAGTCTCCAGAGCAGATGGTATTCCTATGGCTGTTTGGAAATTAGGAGGGAAGAAAGCAATAAAGATCGGGAAGATTTTAACAGTATTTTAAAAGGAGGGGAAGTACCAGCACCTTGGAAGAAGGCTGTGGTGGCTGTGTTACCTAGCATGGGATGTGCAAAAGAGAATTCCCAAACAAATCCATCTTCATTATGTTTGTTATAACACAATAGTTTGTAATACCATCATGTAGCAAGAAGTTAAAGAATCCTATACTGAAGAGGTGATTGCATATAAAAATAGAAACATTTGGAAGAAAAGTAAGTTTGCTATTCAAGAGAGAGGAATGTTGGAAGCCACAGTTAATGATAAATTTGTTTTCTGCATTTTTGTATGTGTGTGTGTGTGTGTGTATGTATGTTCAGCATCCTGGAATCTCAGGTGTAGAACACAGATCATCGATATCATGCCTTCTGTGGTGAAATGCATATAGTGGGTTTATTCTTGTCTACTTTTGTTTGCTATGCAGTTCTGTATGAACTAGCTGGTTAAGCAGGTAGGCATCTCTCCCAGTTTCTCCTATATAAATACTAGAGCATTTCCTGCAAACAGTAAACTAGAAGTATATCACCATACACACATGAAGAGTCCTTGGAGATATGAATGATCCCTGATGACTCTCTAATTATTTCAGCATTAGAAATCAATTTGTAGGTGTAACACAGAGTGCTGCCACAGGGTTTGATTCCAGATTTAAAGGGGCTGCTGGGGGTGTGCTGACTGATTCTTGCTAGAAGATTCTACAGGCTTGTTGGATAACAGTAGTGGTTATAACAGTGAAACTGTACCTCTCAAATGTACCTCATTATAAGGAACATTCCTTAATTTTATTTTTATTATTATTAATTTGTCATTGTTTACCAGGAAAGTCCGACTGGGCAATACCCATTTTCAGTGGAGACCCAGGAGAAAAGCTCCATTTGCTTACATTATACTAAGTTCCAGTTAAACACAGAGTAGTTACATTTCTGTTTACATTTACACACAAACAGTAGTTACATTTATACATTCCAAATTTTACAGAGGTGGAAGTTACTAAAGAGAAAGCCCACGTGCACCTTAGTGGATTGTATAGGCATCAGCTGTGTATAAAACTTGTTTTGTCATTTTAGTGAGAGGTTGAGTGTATTCTGTTTAAGGAGAACATTTAGAAAGTAATGTACAGTTAAAAGTCTCAACCTTAAGATGAATATGTACAGAACCAAGATTGGTTAAGATGCTGTTTAAACATTGGATCTGATGTCCTTTTCATTATTCCTCACTGATATATTCTGGATCTGATCCTCACATCTGACTCAGCCGTATTTTCTAGACTTTGGATCCTAGTCTTGAACTCCTCCCTCTTCCCATTATGCATCACCTTCTCTCCAACTCCTCAGATCTCATTCACTGCTGTCATGATTAGACGGAGGATTTCAAGTCTCCAGTTGTAAGAACTTTATCTAAGTTTAGCTCAGCTTTTATTTTCTTTATCTTGTTGTTCTATCCTGCCTTGGTACCCACTTATGGCTTACTTTGTTGTACTTCTATTTTTCCTTAGTATTGTTGGTCATATTACAGGCAATCATATTTCTTTTTTTCAGTCAGCGGTTAAGATGCAGACCGTTTCTCTGTCAGGATTTGGTTGATAACATATGATCCTTGTCCATTTTTTTTGTTAAGGCTTGTCTGGCTGCTAACTCCATCTACTGTCTCATGGTTTGTTGATGGGTTGTTTGAATATCTTCCGATGATATTTCTACTGACCAAAAGTGTCTCAGCCTTGGCCTTCCTCTATATTTATTATCGCAGTCAGACCCTGTTTCTCTGTTAACCTTGAATATTTAAATTTTTTCCCTTGTTCCCTTTGTTTATGACTTGCTGCTTTGGTAGGTTCGGAGGTGTGGTCAGAGTGTCTGGCTTGTTTCCCATTTCTTTCTCCTTTGGTGTGGTGTCCTTTTTCAACTGTCATCACTGTAGTACAGTGGCAGTTTTTGCTACCTAGCACCATAAGGTCTCTTCTAGTCTATCCTGGTCAGCTTTCAGCTTTTTTCTCACTTGCTCTCTTCCAATCTGAGTCCCTGCTTTCTGCTGACAGAGTTGTAAAGCTTTGGCTAATTTTTATAGACTTTTCCACAATAAGTTTACAATTCACTACTATATGCAATTATTATATTGGAAAAGACTCACCCTCCCTGTCACTTTCTATGTTATGCAAAGTCTTCATGAAAGGAATCTTTCTGCTTAGACCCCCTGTATAAGATCCCTCTCCACAATGACATCTCACAGTTATTCTTTAGAGGTTGACTCAAACCATTTGAACCAGCAGCAGTTGTGCTAAAAAATAATCCTCTTTTTCCAATGGTATTGCAGTGGTCCAGCCCTTCTTAATCCTTCCCATGGAGGATCTGTAAACCAGAGAATCATTTTAATTTAAAATTATTTTATGGAAAACACAGATTCAGGCCTTGCATACCAAGATTACCTTCATTATTTTCTACAAAGTTAAGATGTTCCTCCGGAACAATCTTTCCTTATGCTCAAAATGGCCATATTATTGCCAGCAGTCTTTCCATAGACCTCTAACCATATTTTGCTGATTTACTCCCAAATGTTTGAGATTGCATTATCATCCTAGGATGCTTTCTATCACATATATGACTACCTCATCAATTTCTGTTACTAATATCAATTGTAAAGTCACTTGTTTGAAATTTTGTACCTTTAAAGTATTGCAATTGGGCATAGTCTCCAGAACCAGTCCCTTCTTTGGTTCAGCAGTGCTCCTGCAACCCCTTTCTCCAAATTTATGGCTACCTCATTTGCCCTTTCATAAAGAGTTTCTTTTGAATATATCTCTACTATAGTCACTTCCTTATAAATCATACCCTTGTAATGCAATACAAACTGGGCATTGTCTCCAGAAGCAGGCCTTCCTTGGTTTGACAGTGCTCTGGCATATCCTTCTTTGAGGGGGCTCCCTAGAATTATGTAGCTGGGGACTCACCCATCAGTGAGGAAGAATGAAAAGGACATCAGATTTAGGAGTTATGTACTTACCATAACTTGGTATCGGTGTTGCCCATTTTCATTCTTCCTCACCTTCCTTCCCAGCCATCCCCCGGCCTTATCATTTTTAGAAGGATATTGGTTGATTTAAGGAACTTTTAGTTCCAGATTTGAGTTTAATTCCTTTCTTAACTGTCCTATCTTTATAAATCACCAGGCTTAGGCAGCAAACTCCATCTGAGGAGTTAGAGAGAGGGTGATGCAGTATGGGAAGAGGGAGGAGCTCGAGACTAGGATCCACAGTCTGGAAAATACGGATGAGTCAGATCCGAGGATCAGATCCGTAACCTATAAAGTGAGAAAGAATGAAAATGGATAGCACAGATATCAAGTTATGGTAAGTACATAACTCCTAATTTAAAACTATTGAGTTTGTCAGAGAGCTTTATTTGTGTGGGATAGTATTCCAGAGTTTAGCAATGTATTGTGAGTAGAGCAAGTCTCCTGATACATTATTTGACTTATTTGTAAGTAATAAGAATTTGTTACTAGAGTGGAGATCCCTTACTGGACATTAGGTCAGTAATAAGTTTTATAGTGTATGGCATTTTTCTGGATGATGAATTAGTTTGTGTGATGTAGTTAGTTGTGAATATGTTGGGTAGTTGTACACTTCAAGCCAGTTTAATTGCTATAAGCTATGACAATGGTGGGTCCTATGAGGGTGATTGGTGGCAAATTTAGCTACTTTATTGTAGCAGGAAGCAAGTTTCTTTGAGTATTATTTAAGTTTGTTAGGATGGGGGCAGCATGTAAGAGAGTTGGCAATAAGACGGTGGTGGCTAGAGTTTTTCTTGCAGTATCTGTAAGGAATATATTGATCCTATAAAGAGAGCATAGTTTCTGGTGAGTAGACTTATTGGTGTGCAGTATATGCTGGTCATGTTTGAGACTGTCTTCTATTATAACACAGAAGTTTGCTGTGAGTTATAGATTCAATGACAGTGTTATTTGTTACTTTATGGTCAAAAATTTCTTTTGATTTTGGCAACTTTTTGATGTAAAAAAGCATTAACATATTTTTCTTGGGGTTGATTAAGAGGCTTGATTCTTTGAGCCAGGTTTCTACAGAAGAGAAAGATTTTTGGGTAAAAGATTATTTAAGGTCTGCAAAAATATGTTATTATATAGTGCTCTACAGCAGTATCTAATGACATTCTTCAAAGTACATTCCAGTTATATTGTTTTACTGTTTCATTGAAAATATATTTACTGAAATTGGTTGCATTTTGTATTTGATTATAGATAATATGTTTATCTAGGTTATGGTGAGTCCTAATAGCATATGTTGGTATGTGGTCACTTATGCTATTTTAGAGGCGTTTGACAGTTTGGCTGGTTTGTTTGTAAGAATCAAGTCTAATGTTGAGTGTCTCCCTGAAGTTTTATTGATTCTAGTAGGCATGGTTATTAATTGTCTGAAGTTGAAAACTTGGCAAATTATATTACTTGGAGACTTAAATATAGTCTAGCAACTCATAAATTCCACTACCTCCATTGAATCCATAAACTTGTTAGTTTATGGATTCAGTGGGGGTAGTGAAATTTGAGTTGCTAGTCTATATTTAAGTCTCCAAGTAATATAATTTCACGGTTAATTTGTTGGGATATCCATTGCAGGATGCTTTTAGCAGTATCAATGTTATTGCCTGGTGGTATATAAATTGCTGTTAAACATATAGTTTTCCTATTGTTGATTTTTAGGAGTGTTATTTGAAGTTTAGCATTGTTAAATGTGAGCATTTCCTGTGAACTGTGATAGAGAATTTTTATAGATGATTGCTACACCACCTGCATGCTTTTTTTTATCTGTCATGCCTGACTATATTGTATCTGGGGGGGGGGGGGTCTCATTATCCTTTTTTCTTTTTTTAACCAAATTTCAGTACCCATGACTACATCATCCAAGTTAAGCATGTATGTTATGGGTTTTATTGCACATACTTCTTATACTCATATTTAGTAGGTGAGTTTGGGTTTTTTTTTGTTTTGTTTAGTTTTTTTCTGAGATATATTAGGTGACTGGTGTATTTTTTTATTTTGGGGTTGGAAGTGATGGTTTTATGAACAGTGGGACCTGGGTTGGGGTGAATATCTCCACTAATTTTTTGAATTGATATTTTACAGAAGGAAGAGTGTGGCCAGTTATATTTTGGTCTTGATTTTGTATTTGATCTTACATTTCGATACTTAGCTTTGATATATGTATAGATAAATAAATCATATATGGTTTGTTTGTAGAGATGGGGTGTTATGGAGAAAGGCAGGCTGGGTAGATGTTGATATTCTCTGTGAGGACTGGTTGAAGTCCTAAGAATTTGAAGGGGGTGGATTTGATAATTTGTGATGAAGGCATTTGAGTCAGCAGGAATAGTAAAATAATCTGGGTTAGGAACATCTTACTTAACTTGGGTTTTACCTTTGTTGTAAATAAGGATTAATAAATGTTAAGAGGGTACTGGGTTGGTTGTAGAGATGTAATTAGATAGTTCCAGGGGGCAAGGATTAAGACAATTTGAGAGAGAGTCTTGGGTGGTAAACAAGAGTGTGTGTTACTATTAGAAGCAATTCTGTTAATTATTTTCTTCTGGAGGGAACTATTGGTATTGATTTGAGGAATATGTGGGTGGTGCTATGGAAGTCCAAATATAGAGTAAGAGGGGTTGGGAGGGAATTGGGGATAGGGTAGGGGAGTGGAGTGAGCCCAAGCATTAGCCAGGATAAACAAAGCAGATTGATAACTTGTGAGACAGAGAAAAAAAAACAGTGACTTAACCACAAAGCTTCTGAGGGAAATAAGTAAAAGGAACAATGCAGTTTAAAAGGCTTCTGAACTAGTAGATAAAGTCTTGATGTTGTTGTTCTAGGACACAGTTTACTAGGAGAGTTAGTTTAATCTCACTTTGGCCTGACTAAATATGATAACAGTAAAAAATTGCACTTGACTGAACAACTGTGTAATGTAAGGAGGTTTCTAAGGACTTTGAAATACAAAGTCCAAAGGCCACCCCAACTCCCACAGAAAAGCAAACCAATGAAAAAAGTAAGCCAGAATGCAGTAGTGCCACTGTGGAAAATTACTGGCTCAGAACTCAATGGTTACACAAGAAGAGAATTAAACTTAAGGAATTGAGACAGTGGACTGTTAAAAAGAATGAATTGAATACAGTTAAAGGAGAAATTACCAATGGGACTGTTGTGGTCTAAGAAAATGGATCTATTATAGTGGACAAAGTTCTTTGTTGTAGGCTGCCATAATATTTATAATTTACATAAAAATATAGCACACAGACTTGTGTTCAAACTGCAGACTTTTCTGTTACATGCATATCTATTTACTTGCAGGGACACTTTTATAGCAAAATAAAAACACCAAAGAGGCAGTTGAGTGCACTGAGTTAATGTTGATTGTGCACAAATACTGGATTAGAGCCAAAAGTGGCTTAATAACTCTTTGAGGAAATGAGAAATAAGAAAGAAAGAGGGGAGACCAAGGATGATTTCCTTGGAGGCATGCAGCTCCACTAAAGAAAGACAGAAAGATATAAATAATGGGAATAACAAATCTAGAAGAAGTGAAAAAATATATAAAAGCAAGAAATCTTTTGAGTAAGAGCAGTATAAGTAAATGTCAGTGTCTGTTAGGAAGTAGATAGTAAAAGCTGACCAGCAGGCTGTCAATGGTGGAAGGTTTACAGACTGTAAGGCTATTGCTTACAACCTAGGACACTGAAGCACTTGTTCAGACTAGTCACTATGCATGCTAAAATACATGCAGAAGACTGGATGCCTCTAACACTTATTTAAAGCAGAAGGGCAGAGGTGGTACACAGTTTGTCCTAAATAAATGGTAGGTGGATTGAGTGGACTAAGACTGCCTATTGGATGAGCCTGCTGTGTGTCTGCTTTAGGAATGTTTCCAATGAACTTAAAGCACAAAGGCAGAGGTGACTATTAAAGGTCCATGTTCCTTATAGTTTCATATTGGAAGGGTCTGTTAGACATAGGTTCATAGGTTGGTACTAGGCTATCTGCCCGAAGGCATTTATAAGCCTAGCCAGAATGTGTTGGCATTTGCCGCCCCCTTAGATTAGTTCCCTGTGCCTCTGTCCAGCAGAGCCACTGAAGTGATCCCCGAGGTAAACTTTCTGTTTCCCATCCACTTGTCAAGGTTTCTTTTGAAGAGTGTTAGCGAGGAGCTCTGCCTAATGTAGATTTGGATCTTGTTCCAAAGCATGGAAAGTCTCTGGGACAGGAATCTATATCCCTCCAGCACGTCCTATTTATTGTTGTGGTGAGGTTTAGATCCCTAGAGCATTTGGCTCAAGAGGATAAGGTTTTATTTAGGTGGAGCATGTCCATCAATTCTGGGTTGAACATGGCCTTGTATGTCAGGCAGAGATCACTTCTGAGTAGGCGATATGCAACCGAGTACAACTGGAGTTTCTTCAGTCGAGCTGAGTAGGGCATCTGTTTGAGGCTAGTGATCCTCTTGGTGAAGTACTTTTGTGGTCTTTCCAGCTGTTGCAGGTGTCTTGTAAGGTACATCCCAAATGGGGCATTGTATTCTATGATGGGTCTGATGAGTGATAAGTAGAGGGGCACAATGACCTCTTTTGATCTGGATGTGAACCCTTTTGTGATTAGGTGGGCCACGTAGAAGGATTTTCTAACCACTTTGGCAATGTGATTATCAAAGGTGAGATTATGGTCTACTTGGGTCCCCAGATCCCTTATTACATCTTCCGTATTTAGGGGACTACCACCTATGTGGTAGCTTGTGGGTACTTTGTTTTTTCCAAAGGGGATGACTATGCACTTTTTGGCATTTAGCTTGAGGCCCTGATTTTGACACCAGGTATCCACCTCAGTGAGACCCTTTTGGAGGATGTCTGTGTCAGCCAGAGAGTCAATTATAGCCTCTAGTTTGCAGTCGTCTGCGAACTTGGTCAGCTATAGTCCTCCTGTGCTTGCCTGTACCTCTGAGAAGTATATGCTGAACAGGAGGGGTCCTAGGACTGAGCCCTGGGGAACGCCACTTGTAACCGGTTTAGAGTCGGACCTAGCTCCTGCAACTCTTACCATGTGGGTTCTGTCCATGAGCCATTTGGCAACCCATCTTGTGATGTAGGGGTTTATTTTCAGGCTGGTGAGCTTGTCTATAATACCAGAATGGGGAATGGTGTTGAAGGCCTTAGCAAGGTCTAGGTAGGCTGTGTGTACCACCTTTCCCTCGTCTATAGCCTTGGTAACTTTCTCAAAGACATCCACCAGATTTAGGAGGCATGATTTGCCATTATCAAAACCAAACTGGGTAGGGTCCAGTGTTTGGAGGTTCCCAATGTCTCTCTTAATGAGTTCCATGATGATGCACTCCATAGCCTTGTAGACCAAACTAGTCAGGCTTTTATAGGGTGATAGTTCCCGGGGTCTGTTGTGGCTCCACCTTTGTGGAGTGGAATAACTTTTGCTGTGCGCCACTCTATGGGTAAGTAGCCTGTGGAGAGGCTGTTTGAACAGTGTGTTTAGGTGAGGGGTTAGCTCATCTATGAGCTCATGTAGGATGCAGCCTGGGACACTGTCCGGTCCCATTGATGCTGTGTTTTTGGCTTTGGAGAGGGCTGTGTTAACTCGAGTGTTTGAGATTTCAGGGACTCTACATTCTTCTAGTATGGTTATGGGCCCTTTTGGGGGTGAGGAGGGGGTGAAGTTTGCGCTGAACCTGTCTGCCAGGATGTTGGCGATATTGGTCGGTTCAGTGTATTTTGTGCCATTCTGCACTAACTCCAAGCAGATCTGAGCATTGCCATTTAGATTCTTGACATAGCTAAAGAATGCCTTGTGGTTATCTTTGGAGTCCTTGGCAATTTTTCTTTCAAAGCTCGCCTTGGATGATTTTAGGAGGGATCATAGTTTCTTGCTGATACTGATCAGGGATGTCTTCCTTTCTTGGGATTTTACTCTTTCCTGTACTAGTTTCCTCCTCCTATTGTATAGCTTGTTAATGGCAGGAGTCCACCAGACTGGTTTCCTTTTCTTGGAGGGAGTGAGTCTTAGTTTTGGGATGGCATGATCCATGCATTCTTGTAGCTGCCCATAGAATGCATTAGTAAAGGGTTTTGCAGCTTGGACAGTGTTATCCTTCAGCATGGGGGCTTTGAAACTTTCCACCTCGGTCTTAAGTAATGTGAAGTTTGCTTTTGAAAAGTTTTTCACAGTGGTTTTCTTGTCCAGGGGTGGGGGCGGAATATGGATATCTAAAGTGATTTGGATATCCTCAGATCTAACCAGTGAGGGGTTGACCTCTGGTGTGGAACACTGGTCACCCATGTTGGTGATGACCAGGTCCAAAATGTTGTCACCTCTGGTGGGAGTGTTGACCAGTTGAACCAGGGCGTTTGAGTTTATAAATTCTAAGAAAGGTTGGGCAACGGAGTTAGTACTTGAGTAGTTCTCCCAGTTAATGTTTGGGTAATTGAAATCACCCAATATTAGGGTATTTGGTAGGACCTTTATGTTTCCCAGTGCTTGTTAGTTGCACCTGGATGATCTCTGAAGCATCGTGCTGTGCCACTAACCTGGAGGTGTGGGTATCCTTGATGAATATGGATACGACCCCCGCCTTTTGTATTTAGGTTTGGGTTCTGTGGCCGAAATGTATTGTATGAGTTGTAGCCTGGTAGTGCTGGGGTGCTCTCTGGAGCCTTAAACCAGGTTTCTGTTACTGCACATATATTGATTTTCTCCATACTAAGGAGTGCCTCGAGTGCGTGCATTTTGAGTTTTAGACTTCTGGCATTGAGTAGCAATACCCTTAGTTTTTTGTTACTTGTGCTATTTATGGCAGTGGGTTTGTCTTTTGAGCCTTGCCTAAAAAAGGTACTATGGTGGTGGCAAGAGCCTTGGCCAGTATTCGAAAGCCTAAGGGTGACAGGTGCAAGCCATCCCTAGCGAAGCAGCATGACTTGTCGAGCATGTCATCCCAGGTGGACAAACACTGGATCCCCTTTGAATGACACCAGAAACTTAGCCAGTTGTTGAAATCGAGAATATTTTCTTTATACCGTGGTATCATTCTTGGTGAGGGCAGGATGCTACTCAGGGTCATACCGGCCTGGGCTTATGTGATCAGAGAGCTCTTCCATGTCTCTCTTCATGTAGTCCAGGGAGGTACAGCTCAGGTCATTCACACCAACATGAACAATGACAGAGTCATATTTGTACTTGTTCTGGAGTGACCTGAGTGCTTTTGTTATGTGTCGGATCCTGGCACCCGACAGGCAGCTAACAGTAACCTTCTCCTTATTCAGCCTAGTGAGTGGGATGTCAGTGTGCCTGACTATAGAGTCACCTATTACTAGTATGTTGGGTATGTTATTTTGCCTTAAGGGCTGTGATTGCATGGCACACTGGTTTTGTGAAGTATGTGTTTTATGGTTTGTGTTGGGGGGTGGAGGTTGCTTGGATGTTTGCTTTGGAGGTCTCTGTTGGTTTTGCAGATTTTTATTTAGAGCCTCTGAGTATGTTTTCATGTATTTATGTGTGTTTTTTGCCGGTGCTGGTTTAATGGGTCTATGTAAGACTGGTGGTATGATGCAAGTATTTCCCTTCTCCTCTTGACTGTCGGATCCAGTCTTGGGTTGAAACAGCTTAGCCTCTAGTTTGGTTGTATAACTGCATCTCTCGCATGTATTAGTGTTTGGTGGTAGGAGGAGGGGGTTGTCTGTGTACATGAGGCAGTTGTAACATTGTCTCAAAATGCCCAGATTCACCAGTTGGACTGGAGAGTACTCCTGCAACTGCCCTTTGGACAGGCCTGGATAGGTACAGTGAACTGTTTTACTGGATGACTGGTAAGGTCGAATAGAGAGCCTTGTCCTTCTGTACAGTACAGGAGGGTCTAGTGCTAGGGTTTATAAAGTGCTTGCTATACGTTTTGAGCAAGTTCCGGGCTGAGAAATGAATGGCTTGAGTGCTTAAGTTGAAAGTTTGTCTAGTTCCAAGGGAAAAATTGAAGAGGAGACTTTGTGGAGCCGGGAATAGTTTTACCCTAGCTAACCGGCACTGCCCAGCAGGCAAAACCAGGCAAATATGGTATTTATAACAGGGAAATGAAAGAGATAGAAATTAGCCCAAAATGGCCAACAAGTTACTAATTTCTGGGCTGAAACCACTCCACCAGGGACAGATAGGCTGCTCATAACTCCCCTCTCTCACAGGTGAACAGAAAAGCTTCCTTCTATCCAAGTAAAGTATGGGCAAACACAGAGATTTGTAACACAGCCCTGAATTCAGCACTAACCTGAAAACTGGACTATACTAGCTTAGAAAGGCAGGAAGCAAGTGTGTATATACATATACATATATATATATATATATATATATATATATATATATATATATATATATATATATTTTTTTTTTTTTTTTCTTCAGAAAAGCAGATACACTCAAAAAAAATGTTTAAATTACAGAAAAGGATACTTATTGTTATATTCATTGTTAAGAATTTTTTTAACAGATATCCATTGAAAGTTGTAATAATTAATCAAAATAACATTTTAACCATTCTGTGAGCTTCCTACCTGAAGCTGTTAGGTTCCACGTTATGATATGTAGCGTTCCAAAATTTTGGAGAGGGAAGGTTGAGAGCCATGAATGAAACATTAATATTAGGGTTAGAATGTGAAACAAGAATAGCAGTGTTGAAACTTTAGAAAGTTAAATGACACAATGAGTTGATAGAAAAGCTCTCCTTATGCAGTTCAAGATTACTGGATGTGCTGCAGACTCATCTGAATGCTATGGTGACATCGTGTGCTGACAAAAACGTATGTGTTTTGTCTGGCCTAACCTGAATATAGACAACATGCACCAGGACATAAATTTAATGCTACTTTACTCATTCTCAAACTTTAGGGAAAGGAATGGTCCAGCAGAGTGTATGTAAATGGTGTATTATCAAACTGTCATGGCTGAAGTGTGCGACAATGAATATCTGAAAGTAAGTTTGCACAGGTTTGTATGTGCAAAAAAACATGCTGAATGCACAACAGCAAATGATATTGTGCGTTCACTGTTGTGAAGTTGGCATATTCAGTGGAGATTGCACTATAGTGGGGATTGGGAAATGTACCTTTTCCCTCACTGTAGTGCAATCCCAAAGTTTGTATCTATAAGTAGCAGGGACTGTGGAGGGGGTGCAGGGGGGTTTGCCCCCCTGCAAAATGTGCATTGTATGACACTGGATATGGTGGCATGTTCATAAAATGTCGACAATTTGATTTTGAATTGTCGACATTTTTTTGTTCGTTCTTTTTCTCGGTCACTATCATAACTTTTGACAATGTTTTTCAAGTACGTAAGTATTTGCAACAAACATGTTCGAAATTATGATAGTAAACCTATGTAAATATATAGCATTTCTGCATATATACTAGCAGTTATATATATTAACTCTGAATATATTGACTCTGAGGTTAAAAAGGTAATTCTAGGTTTTATAAGAAAATCAAGTAATTTTTCGCTGAATTGGCACTTTTAATTTAGTACATTTAAAGATTAGTTTGGAGCAGATCCTTATATTATGGACTGCAAGGAGATGCTACCTCCTGCAAAAGTTTTTTTACCAATTTAGTTAACATTAATTTACACCAACACATTCTGTATTACTGCTTATCCATATTAGTAGTCCTCCTAAATACTGTGGAATTTGCCTTGTCAAACATATCTAGTTATACCAAGTGAGAGAGATATTAAAGAAAAATTTGTATTGGTAGACATGAATTAAAGATACTTGTCTTTTCCAAAACATAAATTGTTGTCCTTTGGAATTCACACTTTATTAGACCTGAACAATTAATATTTGCAGAATTTGTCTTGTTCACTTCAGTTTCTAAGAGATGGTAGTCACTCATCTATCTGGGCTGGTGGCCTGTCCAAACCATAAGGCAAATGCCTGGATAGAATCCCTTTAACTAGAACTTGGTGGTTAAATTCCATGCTTTAACTTTCCTTCTCTGTAGGAGATACTCAGTTACCTTGATCAGCATTATTAGATAGTCCAAGGACCTGTTCTCCTCTTGTCTTGTATGGGATACTGCATATTACCAGGAAGTCCATCTGTGACAAGCTTGTCATTACAGCTGGCTTACTGCATAATGTTAACCTTATATTTATGATTGAGATCTGCTTGGGTAATGAATTGGGTTCTAACTTTGGAGCAGCTGTTTTCCCGACTCCCACCCCAGTGTATTAGGGCAGAAGATAGCATTGGAGTGGGTGTGTCAGTTTTAATGCAGAAGTGTGGGTGGTATAGGAACCCTGCAGACACACCATCAGATTTGAGTATGTCACTGTTGCAGGATCAAATTGTAGATAACTCATCTGCCACCCCTCTGGGTATTTGAGACCATTCTCTCAAAAGTAAATAAAATTCCCTGTTGGCTGTTTGATGGTTAACCCAAAATTGCTGGGTTTGGATGACTCAAGCATTTGAGTTTATGGGGAATTGATTTTCTTACAAAAGGATTTCTCTGTATTATGGATAGATTTGGATTTGTTTTTGGATTTCTGCACTTTAACAAACCTTAGTTAAGGAACGTACTTTAGGTTTGAATTTCCAACTGGGTGTGACAACCTCAGCCATGGGGGTAGCCACTTACACATAGTCAGAACACAACTTGGTCCATTTTACATTGCAAATTCCCTATATTTTTCCTCAGTCTTGAGCTGGTGGCATTCAGGAATTTTTGTCAAGATTCTAGTTAAGCTCACCACCAGCTTTTGAGCAAAAGTGATTATATGCAGATGTTCCAGTCCTATAAACCAGGCTTTGACCACTACCTTGGATTGACCTGCCTCACTTTTTATGTATGTCCTATCTCAGGGCAGTACTGTCTGACACAAATTTAGTCACCGAATTTTCTTCTCACTTGACTCTGTTGCATAGTCTTGAACTTATGTCATCTTTCTAGTTAAGCTGTGATCCATATACTCCACCAGCTTTTGAGCAAAAGTAGTGAGCCTTGATATGACCTCTCCAACAACACCCTTTGGGGAAATCTGTGAAGGTTGGAATACTACTAGAGTCTTATAAAGCCTCTGAGCTTTATTGTCATTACCATTTTGAGAGCTCATGTCAAAAGGAAATGATCTTGTCTGGCGAGATCTCAGCTGCATCAAAATGACCAGCAGTTCTCTTCTTAATGGTGACCATCTGTGTAGCCTGACCTATCTTTCAATCTGGAAGGTATTTCCTTCTCTGACTGTCAGACAGTTGCTTAGTTTTATTTATTGATTTAATTCATTATTATTTTATTTAGCAGATAAGATTTACTGCATTATTTGGGATATATATCATGGTCTCTGCTTATGGATTTGTTATGCCATTGACATCCCTCAGGAGGACTTGGCAATGGTCACTTTGACTGGCTAGTCTTTGTTGTATCTACCAATGGTTAAAATGCAATTACCTAAAGCACAGAGGTCAGGACTGTCCATATGACTTAAAAAATTCCACAACTCCAGTTCTTGCCTCTATATAATTTTGGGTGGAGGGATGAAAGACTGAAGTTTGTGTCAATGTTGCACAATCATGGAGTAACACTGTGGTTATCATCTGATGTTTAGAGAGTAGATATCATCTGATACTATGTAGTTTAAGCAACTTATTCCACTTGAGGCCTTTACTAACTTTGTTCATGAACTGATTTTTTTGTTTTGATTTCTATAATGGCCTTTACCTAGGGTTCCCTGACACTCAACTTGATAGGCCACAGCTGCTGCAGACCTCTACAGCCCCCCTTTCAGCTGCTGTGGCTTATCATCTTCATGTCACACCAACCTTTCATAGTCTGCAGTTGCTGCCCATGTTTTCTCATGTCACCTACACAGTTCTGTTGATAATGCTCTTCAACCTACATGATGCTGGCCCCTAAAACCTAAACAGGCATTGGTCCTGTATATGCTGGTTTAATACTTTCAGCTGTTTTTTTTTTAATTTCTCCAAGTATTTTGGGTTTCTAATACCATAGTGGGAATAGACCTATTTCCTAAGTCAAAGAACGATTAAAGTTCATGAAATTAGTATTGTTTCAATCTTTGATGTCAGCCAGAATTGCTCTTTGCAGTACCGCAATGTGCACAGTAGTGACTCCTCCTGCAATTTGTATGGAGTTACATGTATTAATAACATATCTAAATATGATTGTGGATTCTTTTTTATAAGATCCATTGTTTTTGCTTCTACTGGAACTGTCTGGGCATCTTTCTTTCACATTGCTCTCTTTTCTGCCTGCTAATACTGATATTTTATGACTTTGTGTCTATCTTGTATGCAAGACATTGCAGTCAATGAGTGTAGCAATTTCAATGATCAATGCTACTTTTGTCTTCTTTTCATGGTCCACTGTATCTGGTTTTCTCGCATCTATCTTTTGGACTGTTGGTAATGAGTGATCCCACATGTAGACTTCATTTTCTATGATGCTTTGTGGTCCATGTTTCCAGTGTTCTTCAGCCACTTCAATACCGTAATGTTTTCACAATCCCCAGAGGAACATTTTTGCCACATTATTATGCCTTTCAGTATACAGTCCTTCTGCCATTAGTATGTCACAACCAGCAACAAGGTGTGCAACTGTTTCCAATTTTGTTTTATAAAACCTACATTTATCTGTTTCCCCCAAAACCAATGTGTATGTAGCCCACTGTCTTGGGCCATCAATATTAGCCTTGCATCTTTTGGTTTGAATTCACCTCTCCTTAACCATTCCTGCATTTGATCCCGATCAACATGAGGTTCTTCCAGAAGTTTTCTATACTTGCAACTCTATTTATGCATTTTTCCACATTTCTTGCCTTCTGATCTGATCCTTCACCTTATATTCTTTTGTTTTTTTGGCACATTCAGTTGATATATTATGTCAAGAAAGCATTAAAATATTAGATATAACTATAGTGGAACTAGGATGAAGTACGGTAATAGATTTGAGATGGAAAAATATGTGTACAGAATTATAGCTTTAAATGCATATGTAACAAAAAAGAGAGAGAACCGATGTTTAAAAATATTCTTGAATATGTTTGTGTAAATATGGACATTATAGTGGTGGGTAGTTTTAATTGTAATTTAAGAAAAAAATAAGAGCAATTGTGATGTTAAAATGGTTAAAGAAATTATGAGAAATGGAAAGTTAAGTATATGAGAGAATAACCACTGGACCTACAAAAGGAATGAAATTAGGACAGAATTTATTTTTTAATATCTGATTGTTTAAAATTAAAAAATAAATTAAATAGCTGGATTTTCAGAGCATGTGGCTATATGGGTTAAAGTACAGGAAAATGAAGAATATATAAGAATAGGACAAAGAATAAAGAGAATTAATGAAAAGGAATTAGATTTAGAAGAGAAAAAATAACTTATGGAATTATGGAAAAAAACATATGAATATGAGAGTGTGTTATGAGAATTGGAATGTTTGGTGGCTTAATTTTAAACACAAGTATAAAAAAGTGTTTTTAGAATACATAATGAAGAAAAGAAAAACGGAGATAGACGATATCAAGTTAAGAAACATTCCGAGACTTATTAAAGAAGAAAAATTCCTTTTATGAAAACGAAAGAGAAATACATAAAATTAATCAAATTAAAATTAACAACTTGTTATGTAAACAAAAATATTGTTTACAAGGAAATAAAGAAGAGGTTGCACCATATTTGAGTAAAATAATACAAGAAGGAGAAATAATAATTAAAAAATAAGGAAAGAAAGCACATAAGACAGCAAGAAGGAATACAAGAAATAAATAAAGAATATGTATTGGAATTATTTGTTAAAAGAAAAGAAAACAGAACAAATTTATAAAAGTGAAAAATTAAATAACAAAGATAATGGGGGAAATTTAATAAAAGAAAAAAACACAAAAAAAATGGAAGCAGCCAAACTGGATTTTACTTTTCTTTACTGGAAATTCTGGTACCTCGGCCTTCGCCTTCACATGGAATAACATCACTTTACATCAACCAGTATTTATACACACCCTAATAAATCACCTAATTAAACAATTAATCAATAACAGAATAAGTGATACATTTTCAACTTAATTCCAAAACATACAAAATTCATTATTATACAAATATTGAGTACAGTACAAAATGTTTTCATAACTTTATAATACTTATTAAATCTCTAAATTCATTCCGTTCGGAAATAAAGTTTTATAATTAATAATAAATTTAGATTCCATATATAATAATTTAGTCTGAAAATTCATATTAGCTTCCCCTTGTCCCAATGGTTTTGCCAAAATACTAAATTCAAATCCAGTACATTCCCCATTATGGAACTGATGAAAATGACTAGCAACAGGACTATCCAATCTACTATTTCTAATGTCTCCTAAATGTTCTAAAATTCTTAATTTTACCCTACGTTTTGTCTGTCCTATGTACCATCTTTTCTCTTCACAGTTACATCCAATAATGTATATTACCCCAGATGAATTACAATCAAAGTGATCAAGTGCTTGATATAAAACCCCATTGATTTTTTGACCATCCAAATTAATAATTTTCTCACAAACCTTGCATTTTCCACATGCAAAAGAACCTGCGTTCAGATCTTTTTCTTTTTTACCCTTATTTCTAACCAATTCTTTCAAATTTTTACATCTAGTATATGAAAAAATGACATTATTTGGAATTATATTTCTCAAAAAATCATCACTGATAATAATTGGCCATGTGTTTAATACAATTCTTTTTAGGATAGAAGAAAAAGGAGAAAATTTATCAACAAAAAATATTTTATCCATTTCTCTAAATTTGTTTCTCTTATTATATGATGGTTTATTCATAATCCTCTTACTATTGTTCCTACCATCCATCCTATGGCCATTCAGATTTAGTGTCCTTTCCACATTGGATCTCTGCAAACAAATATTATCCCAAGAATAACCCCGGTCAACTAATTTTTGACAAATAATGTCAAATTCTCTTTGAATATTAGTAACTTCGGATGTATTACCGGCAATTCATTTAAATTCACCCAAAGGTAAAGAATTGATTAAGTGACTATTGTGCATGCTGGTGGCATGTAAAAAATTATTTACTGCCGTACTTTTATGGAAAGGCTTGTGTTCTATCTTACCATCTAAGCCAACATAAAATTGTACATCCAAAAACTTCATAGTATTAACATTAACTTCATAGGTAAAATCTAAACCACATGTATTGGATCTCAAACTAAAAATAAATTCATCAAAATCTCGGGGATTACCTTTATACAAAAATAAAAGATCATCTATGAATCTTTTATAAATCAATACATTATTTTGAAAAAAACTTCTTTGTATATAAAAATGTATTTTCAAAATGTCCCATAAAAATGATAGCATAGGATGGTGCAAAACTAGCACCCATTGCTGTTCCTTCTTTTTGTAAAAAATATTTTCTGTTAAACTCAAAAACATTATGTGTGAGGCAAAACTCCACAAGTGAAATAATATAATGAGTTCTTGGTCCTTCCCCTAGGTAAGTGTAAATGGCCTCCAAACCCCATTGTGTAGAAATAGATGTATACAATGAAACTACATATACACTAGCCCAATAATAGTTCTCTTGCCAAATAGTTCCCCTAAAACTGTCACAGACCTCTTTAGTATTTTTAACATGTGACGGGATTCTATTTAAATATTGTTTTAACACAGAATCCAAAAAAATACCAACATTTTGTAAAATGCCCCCCTACCTGAAACTATTGGGTGTCCGGGTGGATTCATTAAATCCTTGTGTATCTTTGGCAAAATAAAGAACCTAGCATCTTTTGGATTTTTAACAAATAACTTTCTAACATCACCCTGAGGAAAAAAACCTAACCTCTCACCCCTTTCCAATAGTTCAAGTAAGGCCTCATTGAATTATGTGATGGGATTGGTAGATAATAAAGCATACACCTTCCTATCTGATAATAAGTTTAAGGCTATAGAGTTGTACTTGTCCTTGTCAAAGACAACCCAATTACCACCTTTGTCTGATTCCAAAAAAACATATTTATCACTCATTTTTCTTAGATCACATAGGGCCTGCCATTCTTCCTTACATAAATTAAAACTTCTCATTTGTTTTTTAAACAAAAAATATTCATCAGTAATCTGCTTGTTCAATGCTTTTTCAAAAAAGTTTATGCAAGAATTATTTTTTAAAGGAGTGAACTCGCTAGTATGTGGAACATTCGGAATACTGAATTTACAATATCCTGTATTAAATTCAAAATCTACAACATTAACATTTTCTGCTGTCTCATGAATATCAATGTATTCATTTTCATAAATTGAAATATCCATAAGCGAGCTTTCTAAAACAGAAATATCACTTTCATCATCATTTTCATTGATATTAGACACATTTCGTTTATGAAAGAAAACCTTTAAATACAATTTTCTACAAAAGGTTTTAACTTCAAACAAAATCTCTGCCAATGATGGAATGTGGGTAGGTATGAATTTAGTACCCCTGCACAAAACATTCTTCATATGTTCAGTAATTAAACAGTCAGATAAATTAATAACATTCAAACTGCTATGGGTGCAAATTGCATTATGCGTGTTAGCTGAATCACAAACAACAATAGGAAAATTGAATCTCTCTAAAACAGACCTTGATAGAGATAGTCCATTATTATTTTCTGTTCCCCCTCGGTTGAAAACGTCGATTGCGACCTTTGCGTTGGTTAGACCCCTCATTTGAAGAAGCGCCTGCATTTACAGTTCCATTGGAACTAAAAGTTCCCTCTGTATTCAAATCTTCAAATGAAACGCTTTTTCTGCTTGAAGAGTTTGCTTCCACAGAGGAAGCGGAAGTGTCCCTGGAATCGCGCGATCTATTCTTGCTACTATTCAAAGGCACTCTTCCACACCCCTTCTTAAAGTTGTACTGCCATGAGAAAATGTTGCCAGTACTGTAATCGTTTTTATCCCTGGCAAACTTTTTCTTTTTACGCAAGATAACTTGTTGTTCAATTTTAGATACCTTGGTTTTAATGTCAATAATATTGTGTTCACATTCTGAATCAGAATGTTTGGAAAACAGTTCACCTTGCAAATTCATAATTTCAGAACGTGTTTTACTGAGCGCTCTCTCATTGCGCTTAATCAATATTTTTAACCAACCCAAGGAAGAAACCTCCTTCCACTCCTCAAATAAATCGGAGTCCTCATCCGAAAATTCATAAGCTGGCAAACGGTCCACTCTGAGACCCCTGGGGGTGATATTAGATTCAACGTATTTTTCTAACAATCTAATATCATAAAATAAAGTTGCTTCTTTAATCATCAGCTTCTCTAAATGTTCAAATTGTACAGATACCTCATTGGAAGATAGAAGCCATGGATCAGTGGAAGCAAGCTTGCTCTCCCTATCTTTCCAAATGGAAGAGAAGTCCAAATTAATTGGGGTCCTCTGGATAACCCCCGGTGCTCCAGCTGCTCCATTATTACTCATCTTGAACAAAAACACACTTCTGGATTCCGAAGAATCCAAATGAAAGCTCCAACAAGAAAAAACACAAAAAAATGTGAAGCAGCCAAACTGGATTTTACTTTTCTTTACTGGCAATTCTGGTACCTCGGCCTTCGCCTTCACATGGAATAACATCACTTTACATCAACCAGTATTTATACACACCCTAATAAATCACCTAATTAAACAATTAATCAATAACAGAATAAGTAATAATAAAGCCTTCGTGGTTTTCTTTACCATGTAGGCATCCCTCCACACTGCTTGCACAAAAGTAAGCAGGTTTCAAATTCAGTAAACACTGCTGAATGATGCTCATGCATGCACCAACACAGGAAGTTCTGTGACATGCAGATCACCCCCATAAGCAGGTGAATCTCATGTAAATGAGGCAGGTAGCATGATCCAGCATGTAGATAGTCAACTCTTCAGACCCCGTGTCAGTGTCCGTAGTGTACACAGAAAAATTCCATGTACAGGAGTGTAGACAGGCAAAAGGGGCTGTACAAACTGAGATATATGGACAGAAATGACATACCACATACAGATATGATAGAAACTATCCTCTTGTGTGTCTGAAGAATTAAAGGAAATAAGTAATTTTTTTTTGTAATAATTTGGGCATGTTTGTGCAGCATTCTGCAGTGCACAAACATGCCTTATAAAAAGAAAAAACAAAATTTGAAAAAATAAAATTAATGTTATGTTACAGAAATGTATTACAGGACCTTGCACGGAGTATCTACAATGATGCATTGGTGCTGTTGCTAATGTGGTAGGGCTTGGAAGCATGTAGTTTCCAGACTGTGAGCACCGACCTCTATGCAAATGAGGTGGAGTTACTTGAATAGCATAAAGGGGTAATCTTGTCCACATATCACTTTTGTATACGTAGAGAACCATGTTGGTGTTTACACAGGAGGTAGCTGACATCAGGGGAGGATGTGTCTAATGACTTCTAAGCTTATTTCAGCTTAGCTGTGCCTGATTGCGTGGCATGCCACCATGCTGTGTGTGCCTTTTTGGGGGGTGTGCACTCACCTCTCAGCTTTGTTTCACTAAGGGGAATGTGTTTCCATCTGTTTGCTTGGTGCACTGCTATGCTGGGTGTGGATATCTGGGGGGTGAGTACTAAGTCTACGGGACGCGCATTTGCACAGTGCGCTGCAGTGCAAAGTGTATGTAAAAGCCAATGACATATTAATTAGTTTTAATCTCTGTTTAACTTAAACTAGGGCCATTAAAGGATGTTAATGATATACCAGGCAGGTGGAATGGATCATAGGTAGCCAATCACAAAGTCAGCATGTACAGATGAGCACTGCAATGAGAGAATGCTAGGAGCTGCTGCAGGTCTGCTACATCTGTATGTGCTAGATGCCAAAGTCAATGCTGCTGCTGCTGACAATAGGCCTAGACAGAAAAGGAGAAGAGTGTTCAGGCCCAGGGTAACCTTCTAGGAGCTACATGAGCTGGGGATTGTAGAGCACTACAGGGTGAACAGGGACAAACTACAAGAACTCATTGAGCTCTGCCACCCTCAACTCAGATCCAGAGCCAACAGAGGAGAACCCATCCCAGTGAAAACAAAAGTATGTGTAGCCCTTAGGATACTAGCTACAGGGACTTTCCAAAAACCAACTGGGGATATGATGGGGGTCTCACAGGCATCAGCGTCCAGGGTACTTCACCAGTTCCTGGATGCCATGCTACCACATGCCAGTGAGGACATATCTTTTCCCCTCACCCCTGAGGTGAGGGCCAGCAATATGCAACACTTCTACCATGTAGTACACTACCCTGAGGTACTGAGTGCCATAGATTGCACTCATGTACACATCATCATTACCTGGTAAGGAGGGTAGAATCTGTCAACTGCAAGGGATACCACTCCATCACCTGCCAAGTCATATGCAATGCCCAGGGGATTATCATGAATGTGTGTGCTGGCAGCCCTGGCAGTTATCATGACTCCCATATCTAGCAAGCATCACAGCTTTACCGGATGTTTGCTATGGGGGACATCCCACATGGCCATTTACTGGGGGATTTTGGCTATGCATTGGAACCGTGGATGATGACACCCACCAGAAATGCACACCCACCCACTTAAGAACACCATAATGAGGCACACGCACATGTGTTTGGGCTTCTGAAGTTAGTTTCAGTGCCTAGATATATCTGGTGGATGCCTGCAGTACCCTCCAGCCACATATACACATATGTTCGCAGTATATGCCTTGCTACATAGTATGATCCTGGGGAAACAGCAGCTAAGGATAGGGATACACAGGCCCCCCACCACTGCCTATGTCACCACAGTCACAGGAGGACTTGGAGGAGGAACCCCCCTGATGATGTCCTGATAAGCAGATGTAGGTGTGTTCAGTATGCCCTGGCTCTGGCTAAGAGACAACACATAGCACATTCACTGACAATCTAGAGCCCTAGGGACTGACACCTTACTCCTACTTACATCCATATATTAAATTTGTTGATGCCAGGCAACACACACAACCTGTACCTATCCACGTATTGGCTGTGTATTGCTTGCCTCACACAGACTCTGCCCTGAACTATAGTTCTGTCAGCTGCTGCATTCACAAGGTAAGTCCTTAACCTACACATTACTTGCAAGGATTTTTATAATATGGTATCATATGTGTGGATCTGCTGCATGTATGCAAGGAAGTATAATGGGCTATGTGGACAGAAGCAATGTCAACATGGGACTACAGATACCCAGTCCAATAGTATGTTTTCCCTAATAATCAGTAAGCCTCTTGGTTGGAATATTCACTACATCAGTCAAGGGAGATATTAAATAGTGGGGTCAAATAATAGTTGGCCTACTGTATATCCCAGCATATCATGTGCTGTTGTTCCCCCCACCCTCAACACAGCAGTGTTCCCATACAACTGCTGTAACAGCAGGTCAACAATGGTATATCAGCAGACAGGCAATCTCAGGGCTGTAACATAGAACTTGATCACACGTTGCATGTCACACAAAGTAGGAATGATGGCATACATATTTCTGCTGTTGGTTGTGTGATGAATGACTCCTCTCTGTCTGGCAGTTTGTGTGGCTCAGTGGATTAGGGGAAGTCACCATGGGCAATGTTGTTGATGGTTCAAATCTGGAAGTATCCACATCTTTTGCATGTAAGGTAGTATTATGTTGGTGATTTTACAGACTGTCAGTCTCTGTGTGGGTAACATTATGAACCTCAGTCACATATTAAGTACAGCAGACAGCTGGGGAATGCCGTGGACTTTGAGTGAAGTGCAGTACTGCAAAAACAGGGACAGATGTCAGTGCCTGTAACACACAAAATCCTGGACTGGAGTACAGGTAGGTGTGGCCTGGAGTCACTTTAAAAGTACTGACAGTCCCAATGAGCATGCCCTGACACTTGGTTAAAATGAGCACAATGCCATTGGCACTTCATCAAAATGAACTGTTATGTATAGATATGTCTATCCATACAGACGTAAATGCATACATATCTGTCTGTCACTATTTGTCTGCAACATACATAGTATATCTATCTCTATGTAGTGTCAAATAAATATATACCGATATGTAGCTAAATATATTAAAATGATAGGTAGACTCTCCCCATTTATCTACATAACATACACACATGCAGCTACATTTATATATACATCCCTGTTATATACATAAATATATGTATGGATGTCTGTATTGTCCTACATACCCTAATAATGGTGAGTAAATCTGCACTATCACACATCCATACTGTTGCTCAAAGGATCCAAACTAAGGGTGCAACAGTACATATTCCACTTACCTACATACACCTGTGCCTGCTGTATGTCACCATGTAGACAGACACAGGTGAGCATGTAGTATAATGTTGACAATGCACGCATGGACAGGACACATTGTTCCTGCCCACAGGTTTGCCTAAGTACAAACAGCCACATATGACCATATTGGTAACTGTACATACATAGCTAGGATAATAAGTTATCTCACTGTTAGGATGCTAGATGCAGATAACAGTACAAAGCACTGTCACTCTGCAGGCCACAGATGCTGTTCAACACAAGCCTAATGTGTGTAATGCTCAAGTAGTGTGCCTGCAATCACATATACAACATACTTTTACCTGTGGCGCGTGCAATAGATACTGTGATCTATAGTGTGTAAGACTAAATAGGTAGGGGTTCTAATCTCACTCCAGGCTACCTGGTGCTTTTGTGCATGTGTGTGTATCCCCCTGCAAAACAACTGACATGCCCTCATGTGCTATCCATCTGCAATGGTTATGCACATTTTGGCCCTGTAACTTGCTGCTGGCTTCCAAGCTGCCCTCTTCTATAAGGCCTGATGGTGTTATCCACCTTAAGACTACTAGCTGACACTGTCTTATCAGACTTAAGCCATGGTGCATGCTATAAATACTGTGATCTGTAGTGTGTAAGTCTAGCTAGGTAGGGGTTCTAATCCCACTCCAGGCTACTTGGTGTGTGTGTGTGTGTGTGTGTGTGTGTGTGTGTGTCTATAGGGCATAAATACGATCACCTTGGTAACTTAGAAATAGTTACGTTTTGAAGTATTTTATTTTTAGCATGTGATGTGGCCCTCCCCCAAAGGACTGACCACAACAAGGCCTGCTGATGTCATCAAGCATAATATGTCCTAAACTGATAGTACTAGCAGACATGAAGTGTGTTGAATGCATCATGTACTGTGATCTGTAGTGTGTACCAGTACATAGGTAAGTGTTCACATTTACATGCAGCCAACTTGCACTGCGTCTGTGCCTTGGCATGTCCTGTATGCAGTGATTGGAAGTGGTGCTAGCCTCATTGTAGCCATGTTTGTGTGTGAGCCTGTTAGAGCATTTTACAACATGTTATGGAACTATATGACATTTGAACTTCACTAGCACAATGGCCATACAGCCCTCACAATCATAGATATCTTTATACCCATAGTTGCAGGATCAGCACATATTGCCGTAGTCCATGAGGGACACAAGCAGGCACCCTGTGTTGAGATGATGGTCACCCAGCCAATCATATAGTTGGCATGTGCTGAGGTGCACGGAGGTGCTCTGTGTGCCATTAGGCAAGGTTCTGTTTCAAGGGTGTGTTTACGTCTGCTAAACAAATCTCTCCCACAGGCATGCCATGCAGTACTAACATCACATACGAGGTTAATGTCCTTACAGTGAGTTATCTCATCTACTATGCCTCCTACACATAGCCAGCATATGCAATCAAGCAGGATCACCCATTGTCCTATATGCAAGGCACAGATCACATCTGATTAGTCTATATGCCACAGGAGATAATGACACTCATTGCAGACAGTCCCCATTGAACACATACTGAAGACATGAAGTGTCCTTGTGAGGGACCATACTATTGTGTATAATTGCCACTACTGCTTTGAAAGGTAAATCAACTAATGGCCATTGCACCAAGACATTGGCATGCTGAGGGAAGAGTACTTGGCGGTTATGAGTATGTCATTTACAGGTGACCTTAGCCTAAGGTGTGCCATATGATTCCTGCCATACCACTGCAAAGGCATGGTGAACTAAGGCACATTAGGGGTAAGCCTGTGTGGCCAGGTGTGTGTGCCAGTTCTTTCACCCCTGAGTATGTGCATCACATGTTGAGACTTATGTGCTGCTTACCAGGTACATAGGTCTAACTGATGGAAATGATACTACATATATATTTTCTTGGAGTTTATGGCCAATAGTATGTCAACAGGCATGTGTTTACAATACCCTCTTGCAGGATAGTGACATACCACAGAGACTGAGTGCTCACATTTTGCAGGCATCAGCCAACATTGTTAGCCACAGTCAGTCAGTGGTCATGTGTATTGTGGTTAAATGGATTCCATGCAATAGAGGACCCAGGACTGTGCTCTGTTGAGCACTTCTGATTACAGATCCGCAATTGCAAGCGGATGTCCCTATGTTGCATATGTGTGCCATAAATGGGCCACTTAGTGACTCCTACAATGACAGTATCATGGATGCCTAAGTGGGTGCTTTGAAATTGTGGCTCAGTCTAGGAAGTTGTATTCCCTGATGTACCATCACCCAGGTCCTTGGTGACTGCTTCGGAAATGTCCACCATGTGTAACAGTAATGCTCCTCCTGTCACACATCCAAACTGTGTACAGTCAACTGTGTAGATCACATATATGTCTGCTGATCAGCTCCATGATGATTGCCCCTATGGGCATACAGATATGGATACTTAGACAAAGAGGTGTATAGCTGTGTTGGTCAGTGGATGCACCACCTCTGTGTAAAGGTATCACAGTTGCCATTGTCCACTCAGCTGGTGTGCAGCCAGTAGTGTCAGTATGACTGCCATGGTATCCCAATGATGTTAATAATCCTTGTCAGATCACAATTGGGATGCAGCCTGGAATGTTACCATGTGCAATAGATGCTTTGCATCTTCCAATGAGAGGCCAGTTATGAACAGCTCTGTAAATATGGAAGTTATGGGTGGGTACAAGGGAGTGTAGTTGAAGCAGACAGTATGTGAGTACAGGTTAGGTATGAGTAGAGACCCATCATATGTGGCAGCATGACATATGAGGTCACGGACAATCTGGGCCTGTCCTTTGAGGTCACACATGTAACTACACTGTGCGTTGTGGTTATGCTTTGTGTGGGTGGCTACTTTTGTCACTTACCATGTCTACACAACATCAAAACAACACTATGTGCTTATTTTAGCTGAGGAGGTAGTGCCTCCATGTTGGGGGAGCATCCTCACCCCAAGTGTCACACAGCACTGTCCACCTGTTATTGTACAGCCTGCTAATGGAATTTGACCACCAGTCAGGTCTGCTGAGCCATGATGAGCCTGTGCCCCTCCTGTCACGTACAGCCAAATTCATGCAGTTGTAATGCTGCTGACATACTGCATGGGTGCAGAGCTCTGCATACTTGCCTGTTCTATCTGAAGGGGGAGGTGCAGTCACTTTGTCAACCATCCTACAGGAGTTAATAAATGGCTTTCTTAACATATATGTCTGTAATGTCTGCAAGATGGGGGGAGGTACGTGCTGGTAGTTCTAAGGAGACCGATCTGTGGCCAGATCCCACCAGGGAGGACCTCACATTGTGGGGGGGCTGTACTGGTCACCCATATTGGCAAACACATGATGCAATATGTTGGTTTCTCTGTGTGGGGATGTCACGGCACTATTGTAGGTAAGGACCTGGACCATCCTTTGGGCAAGTGAGTAGCAGCATGACTAAGCAACACAGTGTGTACATATTACACTTCCCACACCTTGCATGACTCTCTTTTTGTAACATTCTGGAAATGACTGCAACACCTACTTGCACAGAGGATAACTAGCATGTATTGCAAAGCATTGTCCCTCAATCTCTGAGTCATGTCACCTGAAATGCCATGATAGGAGTGAGCATGGATACAAGCACTAACACTGTTGTACACCTACTGACACTGGACCAAACGCTGTTACTTGACCATTACACTATGCAATAGATGTTGGACATATGTCTGACTCCACCAACCATGGCCTGACAAGGTGTATGACAATATTAGACCAGCAGGCCTTGCTGGAAACTGTGTATGCCATGTACAGAGTGTTATGTTAGCAGGTGGATAGGCAATGACACCAGTCACCAGTGGCATTCACCATCCTCTATTACTGGTGTACCCCACATACCTATTCCCTCTCTGCAGTCACAGCCACTGTACATTAGAAGGTAATTGCATATTAGGAACTGTCACAGAATCCCACACAGAACCAACAGTTATCCTGGATGGCCTAACACACAGTCAGTTGTTGTCTGAGCCACTGACAAAAGACTAAATGCCAATGACTGCACAGTACTATCCTGTGGGAAATCATCCACCCCTGCAAAATATTGTAGTGTCTGCACAACACACATAGTTGAGCCATTACACATGGAGTTATGGACACAGAGAGTAATATAGCCTTTGACTTTCACTGGTCTGTAGGATGTGGGAATGCATTCACTGTTGTATAATCTATACCAACAGGTGCAGGATGTAAATCCCAGACTGTCACTGCTATACTGACTGTGGCAGTCATTACACCTATCATCATGTCCAATGGCACCCTTGCTATGTCACTACACAGGCATATCATACAACTGCAGCAGCCACACAGGTTCCATGGTGCACCAATGCACAGTGTAGATAACATGTCCTATGGAGTTCATCACGACTGTACATGTGTAATCTGTCACCTACATGTTTTGGAGAGGATGTGTATGGCGCCATACAGGGAGGTGTTTGATCCCGCTGTGTACCACCCACATATCCTTGACAGAACTAACACATCTCACCTGTTCTACATGGCTACAACATCGCTGTGGCATCCATAGTACATGCTGGAGAGACAGGTATGTAACATAGACAGTACACCCTACATGAAACAGGCCCCCCCATGCATGTGAAGCACACATCTGCTGTGACACACATCACGTGCAGGTTACACAATGGGATGCAGAGCACAATAATCATAACTGGCATGGGGAAACTGCACTGGACACAGAATATTTGTAGATGGGTCATCTCCATCACCACAGCCTGTAGATATGTGAGTTCCCAAAACCCAGGGGGCACTTATCAAGGGTAGCAGACCTCTTCATAGATTAGGGATGCATGAGTACGCTGAATGCCACCATTGTCCTTGTTAGCCTGTTATACACATATGAAATTATGGAGCCATACACTTGTAGTACTGTACCTTGCTGAAGACATATTTCTGCTGTGCTGACATGCCATCCTGTGTTGCTTCATTGCCACTGTATATCCATAGATTATCCCAACAGACCCCTGAAATAGAAAAATAAAGAGGTCTGTGACACACTTGTCATCATATAACTGTACAGCCATTACAACATCATACAACATAAGGTACACAAAAGCATGTGGTGTACTCATGACAAATGCCAGCATACAGTATTTGTCATTAACCACTGCAAGTGGCATGGCGCAATAACTGCATCACAGAAGTAGATGTTAACTAATATAGTCATCTTATGCATTGGACACATAGCTTCGTGTCCCTGCATTGATGGCAAAGATGACAGGGATGTGGCACAGATATCATCACTTGCACAGGGTGTTGTGTGGGGGTGCAGGAGGTGTAGGATGACCCAAATGGTTGATAGCATGTGTGTGCGAATCAGAAAGGGAAGCAGGTAAGATGGACCATGGAGAGGTGCCATGTGTGTCTGTAGGTGACCTGCATTTGACAGTGGTGTGTGAATGTGTGCATGTACACAGTCAAGCTCAGTGCTATCCCTACACGTGTGTATGTTGGACAGCTTTGGACCATACATGGTAGAGTTGACAGTTCACCATCTCTGGTCCCGAACATGGAACTGGCTCTGCCAGGAGTTGCACTGGCACCTCCATGCCCAAGGTCAGAAGTGGTGCTAGTACCTGATGGTGACTTCTGTCTACTGGGACCGTGTTGAGCCCCATGGCCTGCCACACTGTGGTGTGGACAGCACACTCCCCTCTGTAGAGCTGGATGTACTGCCACAATGGGAGAGTTATTGTGCATGGCCACGTGGACTCTCAGCAGATGTGGTTGCTGACCTACATCCACGAGTCAGATGCTCAACTCCAACCACACATTCCAGCACAATGTGTGGTCCAAGACAGACACTGTCTCAGCCCACCTTCTGTCTACTGCATCAGTCAACTGATCCAGGGTGACCCCAGTATGGTGGAGGCAGTCATGGATGTCAGACTGTGCTGCATCCATAATTTTAAGCATATGTCTAGTGTTCCACGCAGAACATGCCTGTGCCTCCATGATGGCCCAAAACATGTACTGAGTGACTTGTGATGTGACACCTGCAACAGGTGGTGGACAGACAGCAGGCCTCTTACAAGCACCTTTGTCAAGCCACCTGCGTGGCGCCTTGCCAGTTCTCTGGAAGTGTCTACACATAGCCCTTCCAGTATCAACTCATTCTCTGCATCTATGAAAGCTGCATGGCATTGTGGATACATGCTTCCTGAAAGAAAACAACATGGGAACACATGTCAGGTTCACATACATGGACGTACACAATGTAAAGTGTCTACACTCACTGGAGCCATAGTTGCCACACTTTTCTGTTCAATGTCCGCACCCTCTGTCCAATATCTGTGACATCAGGGGACTGGGTATGTGTGGGCATACTGACTGTGTGCTGTGACAGCGGGGGCAGAAGAGGGATGTCAACCTCTGGGACAGATTCAGCACCCAAAACCCTCCTCCTGTGCCACACTGTGTCCACCATCATCATCAGAGTCTGAGGAGACACTGACATCAGGTTGTGTAGGGGACAGAGACCAACCCCCCCCCGATCACCTGTGATAAGAAAGGAAAAAGCAGAACATTACTACCTGCACTATTATGCTCTGTAGTACTATGTTGTGATATTGTGATATATGTAAGCCTCTATGCACTGTTGTCACAATGACAGACCTATTGATAACCCAACCTCATATAGTTGGATTGTAGGAAGGTACTCTTCCCACTAACAGCTGTAGTTACTTGTACATAAACTGTCATTACACTGCAATCTCATCAGCAACACTGAGGTACACTGTTGACATTAGTGTAGACTCTGCACACTTGACACATATGACAATCTGCACTCTCATGAAAATACTGTCACATCTATCAGTGTGGTCACTCCTACAAGGCATTAGTGTGAGTCTAATATGTATACAGTCAGACAATATGTGTGCATTTGGCAATCATGCCAACAATACAGCATTGCAGGCAACAGGTCTGGGATGACAGTCTCGGGATTACAGTGCTGTAAACATACATCACTAGCAAAACAGTGTAATGTTTGCTAGGAGCAGAAACACAGGGTTGTGCGATACCTGACAGACCTGTGAAAAGTTGAGGGAGAGGTAATGTCAGTACTACCACATGTTAATACATCCTTATATCTCACATTTACAGTAGTTACTGTGTTAATTGTTATAGTAGTCAAAATCTGAGCATGAAAGTCAAACTGCAGTTAAACCCTTCTCCCCATATGAGACAGACCTGATACTCACATAAGACTATGTACACCTCACACACTGAATGCTACAGTATTGCAGTGCTGATTAACCTGCGCTTACATGCACACTCCTCTGCAATGGAAACTGTGGCACCCACATCCATGATGTAGGGTGTGATGGATGCCTAAGAGCTGTCATGTGTGCATAGCGTAGATTTGCCAAGAATTATTCTTTGGCTGTGAGTAGTTGTTCCACTGCAGGCCCTCCATTGGTGGCACCACAATCCCTGGCTACATCTGTCTCTCTTCTGCATGCAGCATTGATCATATCCATTGCACGGTGTTGCACCTGCTCATATCCTGTCCTGATGACTTGTGGTATTGACATCATGGACAAGGTCAGCCCACAATGCCTCCCACTGTTCCATGTTGAGCCTACCCCTGGACAGTAGGACGTCATGGTGCTGACGTAGCCCTTCCAGTATCAACTCATTCTCTGCATCTATGAAAGCTGCATGGCATCATGGATACATGCTTCCTGAAAGACAACAACATCGGAACACATGTCAGGTTCACATATATGGAAGTACACAATGTAGAGATACAGCAAGGACAGAATGGTTGGCAATATCCACTGCTTGATCACACAGCATATTCCACATTGTGCAAACATACTAAGCATGTCGATACAACTAGAATACTATCAGTAGTTAGTTATTCCCATGTGTGCCATGACAGATAGTGCTGTAAGATCATATGGCCCACACTGGAGTCTATTGTAGTGTGTCCCCAAGGACCAACCCCCCTGATTTTACATGAAAACAACTGCACCAAACAAATAGCAGTGTGCGATTACAACCACTATAAAAGGGGAGTCCCACAAGCCCAGTGTGCCACACTGACATTATACATTCCACCTTTGAGGTATTGCACATCCTCTGTATGTGTAACAAATGTGGAGATCATTGACATGTCATTATCACACTTCTAGGAATGGCTTATTGTTGTGCTGCCTATTTCCCTTAAGTATATTCATACATCTGCATCCTGATGTAAAAAAAATGGTTACATACCTGATGGAGTGCAGTACTCCTCTACTGATATGTGCCGATAGTTAATGTTTTGCATACACATGTTCTGTGTGAGGAATGTCTCATACAGACTGGTTTTCCATAGCCAGCTGCTTGCCTTTTTAACATGCTTCTCATTAGTAGGTGATTGCCTCTTAACCAATCTGTGGTTCTGCAATGCTAAATGCAGCCAACACAGCTGATTACACTTATCATCAGCCAATCATGTGCAACCAGAGTACAATATATAAGGCCTTCATGTAGAGTAGGATCCCTTTCTGGTATGTTGTGCTGGACATTACTGGGGTAAGGAGACAACTTCATTGCAGAGGGTAGGTCTGTAGCAACAATTTTTACATAGAGATGGGTGTGCTACAGGCTGCAGCTGCTGCTGTAGGTAATAGGCATAAGCAGAAACTTTAAACACTTTAGAGGACAACAACCTGTAGGAGTAACTGTGGGAGCTGCATCAGCCTTGTAGAGGCAATTCCAGAGAGAGGCTACCCTTTCCAGTCCAGTTAAGGCATGTGTTTAAGGTAGGCATGTTAGGCAACTGTATCATTAACAGAGGACTAGGCCACATGTTTGTTGTGTCCTTGAGTGACATGAGGGATAAATATAACACTGCTATAATTCCAGTGCTACACACCACTGGATTTGAACCCAGGACTGTGTGTGGCAAAATGTACTGTTTGCAAGGCATTTAACAGACTGAGCTACTGAGTCACTGATACAGCAGGTGTACTTTCAAGATATATGTGCACACATACAGGCTGTGACAAATATTTTCTACATCCATCAGTATGTGCATGACTTTATATGGATGTATTTCTGCACCAGGTTCCCAGTTGAACATGTATTTTGCTATTAATGCCTTAGTAGGTGTCTTTCTACATGTTGCCTCACTTACATCCATTATTATGTCTTTGGCTTTTTAGTGGTGTACTATTGCACCAGAGTCCAATGTACACTCCCATTTTTTCCCATTACTTTTTAATCAAGTTTGGGTGGCACAGCATAGCACGAAGCTCAGCTGAAACACACTTAATGACTGTAATAGGCAATTAATATGTTTTGTTTAAACCACCTGTATTAATTAAGAGTTGTGTGGCATGGCAGGTTAATGCAGTGGTCCGCATGTGCAATAGCCTTGGGTATGAAATATGGGACAGGTATTTATTTTGTAACTGTATATGAGAAGTTTTAAGACATGTATATTCACTATAGCTTTACTTAGCTGAACTTAGTGAAGCTGTGCTAAAAAAATATATAAAGAAAATAAAAATGGGGAGATAGGAAAGTGGTGAAATGGGGTGCAAGCAGGGGGAAAACATAGTAAAAGGCAGGTAGGGATGTGCAGGAAGGGTGTAGGAAAGAACCATAGCTATCCATTTCTTGTACAGCAATAACTGTGCACTTTGACAGGATTTGTATATGACTTTGAACTCTCAACCCCAGAGATTGCAGTGAGGGCAACATAACTGCATTGTCAAGCCAATAGGACCAAATTACATGTGTCCAGTGGACACATGTCCAAAATGGAGAGCTATGTATGGGACAATATATATTTTTTTGGGCAGATGCCCATTTATTTTTAAGGTGAGAGTGGAATGTTGGGGTAAGGACATAGGTACATATTGGGTAGGTGAGGATGCGTTTGCAGACAGACAAGACAGCAGAAGGGTGGTGTATGACACATGGGGGTGAACACCTTAGATAGGAAGGGTGTTGTGGAATCTAAGTCCCATGTGCCTCCACAAGGCAGCAATGTGACTCACATCACCACCCATGGGACTGTCTGCAGTGCTCCATCACTGCCCTGGGGGTGGCAGTGGTAGAGGCTGGCCACCCAGGTGAGGCTGCCCCACCAGATTGGCCAGCATGTCCTCAGTCCAGTGCAGGTGGTGGTCAAAGCCACAGTAGACTATCGTATGCACCAAAACTGGCAGCTCAGACTGGATGACAACATCCCCTACACCACTACTCCCAGAGGGGGGCCCATCCCCATCCCGTGGGGGCAGTACTACCCAATGCCACAGGTAGTGCAGGGGCTGCAGAGGGGGCACCACTGGTCTGGGTCCCAGATGTGCTGGGACCTGGTGCTATGGCCAGATGAGGCAAGGTAGGCAGATCAGCCAGCACTGGCCTACCTTGTCATGCTGTGGAAAATGAGGTTTAGCAATAAGTTAAGGTTAGTAATAGCCAAGCCATTGTTAGTATTAACAGAATGGAATATCATATTTATCAATCCAAATACATATTAATGTATATTATGTGTAACACAACATTAAGTAACATAACAGTCATTATGTTAACAGCATGCCAATAAGAATTAAACCATAAGGTCAACAAAATAGTTTAACAAAATATGTTAATATTGAATCATAATAATAAATAAATGAAGAGAGGGGGTAGGGTGAGAGTGAGAGAAATATCCTATTACTGACTATGCAAACTATATCCTGAAAACACTGATACTAAATATTCTACAGGTGTGTACTCTCAGTTTTGAGTACAGTGACTACAATTCTCCTATAGCTAATGTAGCATGTACATACATCTCAAGCTGTTAGCATGGGTCAGTATGGGCCAAGCAATAACAAATACAGGTACACAACTGCACAGAGCACTTTCACATAAGGTGGACTTATATAAGTACCAAGTGTTCTGTAAGTGGATTTGGTAATACACTGCATTCCAGGTAGTCATTTTTCTGGTAATCTTATGACAAGACGGATTAGGTAGTTTTAATTACATTACAAGAAATTGTGACAATTGAGAGGCATGTTTGTGTATAGTACATAAACTAGACATCTGTCATGCCTTAGTTGGCAGACATGGGAATAGAATTCAATAGCTGTGACTGCATGGGGACATCTGCACAAAATGTAACAATTGACTGCAGCAGCTTAGTACAGGCATGCAAGGAATACAGCCATACTGGAAATATGTAGACAGATGCTTTATTGCTGATAAGTTTTTGTGAAATGTAAACACATAACATGGGCTACTTCAACCATATACCGTTTGATCCTGGAGTGGGAGGAAATGAGAGCATTATGTGACTGACTTCATTTTGCATTCTACAAGTATTACATTGTTATACTTGACTGCAGTGAAAGTAGAACATACATTTGTGGAATACAGCTGTACAGCATTTTAAAACAGATTTCTTCAGGAATCAACAATGCTGGTTAACACTTTATTGGTGTTTCTGATAAATGTCTGTGAAGTCCACACAATATCTGCCCATAGAATGGGCTACTTCACCCATATACCTTTATTACCTGGAGTGGGAGGAACAGAGAGTATAATGTGACTGATACTGGCCTAGAGACAGTGTTACACTTGACTGCAGCAACCTTAGCAGAGACAAGCAATGCATACAGTTCTACTGCAATGGTTATGACAACACAATCCTGCTATACACCATTTTACTTACTGTTATTGGTATTGTTTATTGCAATATAGTTTTTATTGTTCATTTATTGCACTATAGCTCTAATTGCCAGTTTATTGCACTACAGTTCTACTTGCCCATCTATTGCACCACAGTTTTATTGTGTATACTTTATTGCAGTAAATGCTTTACTCTTTCTTTCTTATTGCAATACAGTTAGCATAATAAATCTGTACTCACCACACTCATGGCACAACTTGCCCAGCTGGCCAGGCACCCAGCATGGGACTCAACATTGAGAGCCCTCTCAACTGCAGCTGTAGTAAAAGAAGTACACCATTATGCATACCAGTTTTGCAGACATTCAGCTTGCAGTTTAATAAACAGTGGAAAACATACTTACATATTTTTGGGGCATTCCCAGCTCGTGCCTCTTGGACCCAGGTGTCCAAGATTCCCCTCTTTCTCCTCTTTAGGTCATCATAATGGTGACAACACTGCTCACCAGTGTGGGGGATACCAGTAGCACTGGTAAATTCCCTGGCCAACTGGTCCCAGGCCTCAGCCTTGCATTCTGAGTCCTGGAAACCTCCCTGCAGCAGCCTGGGTTCATAATTTTTTACCGGGTGCCCAACAAAGACCGTGGACACCTGAACACCCCATCTCTATGCCCAAAAACACACACCTTCACCAGCACCACCTGCCATATCAACAGTCAATTAGAATGATGCAGAATTCCTGCCTATTGCCCCTAATATATGCTGTTTTCCACCCTTACACGTCATTGAGCAACATTCAAAAAGAGTGCTAGGATACTTATTATTGCACAAACTAGCTAAGCAGCATGACAGTTTGCACAACCAAGGTTTTAGTGAAGCTTAGCACCACACAAAAAGTAGTAGCCATTAGCATTTTTAAGCAGTGCTCAGCACAGCACAGCAGTGCCATATTTCACAAATTTGTTTTTAAAATTAAACATATGTAATAAATTAAATTACAGATAACTTATCACTGCTACTGACTTGTACCCAAGACCTACTAAGCATTATGCTGTAACTCTACCAATTTAGCTACTTGGATATTATGAAAACTAGTATACCTTCACATATACTACTGGGCTACCTGTTAGCATTGCTAAGCACCATGCTGCACAAACATGCTTAAACAGACTCAGAAATAAATAATTACAACAGGTTTCTATTTTTAGATGTCTGGCAGGTGTCAGCTGTCTATATGTGAGCACAGCTTGGCATTGCTGCGCACCGCACCATGCATACAGAAAGGAAAAATCATAAAAATTACATATCACACAGTTGAAAAACAATTCACAGCATTTCAACAGTAGTGGGGAGCAGTACTGGGAGCCTCACCCTATATGCATCTACAACCACGGGTAGTCTTTACACTTCTCCCTATACTGATTCAATATCCCTGTTCCTATGCTTTCCCTCAGCAGCAAATCATCATTAATATGCAAGGCATGCTGCCGAGGTGGAACCATGGCCGTGTACATGGATACATAGAACAAAAATAACTAGTAAGGAAGAACCACAGCTCACCAACTAAGAATTATGCACAAAAGAAAGAGACCAAGTCTCACAATACACTCCAAGGGTATTTATTAGCACTTTCATCACATAAATAGAGACTTCTTCAGATAAACACTACAAAAACAGAAACAAATCCACTTTACTGTATATACCAGCTCTAACATCACACAATTAGCCTCTTAAAGTTACACAATTATGTACAAAAAGATACATACATTTCCCACCAATAAATAATACAAAAAACATAAAAAAAGTTATGCTAATATATAAAATCATCTCTAAGCCTTAAAATGGAGCTGATAGATATAAAATCATTTAATCCTGGATATACTGTTGCTTGTGACCTAAATCACCATCTCAATTCTTTTGCTTCTAAAATGTCATTCAAAAATCCCCCTCTTTCACCTATTGCAACCTGGTCTATAACCACAAACTTGAAATAATGTGTACCATTTTCTATAATGTGTTTTGCCAAGGCATTGTTGATGTTCTTTTTTGAAATATCATAATAGTGTTGGTATACAGAGGTTCTAAGGGAGTTGATAGTTTTTCCTATATAGAACCCTGGACACTCTGTGCATAGGGCTAAATAAACAACCCCCTTACTATTACAGTTGCATTGCTTATCTAATACGTGTTTACCATAATTAGGAATGGTAACCTCCTTGGTTTCTAACACATATTTACATTGTGCACAATATCCACACTTATTCATTCAACCCTTGATTCTTGTATAATTAAGTTTCTCTAACATATTTTTTATGTTAACATCTTTTTTGTAAGTAATCTGAGGGTGTATACCTACAATATTTGAGCATTCAGACTCAATCATAAATGCCCCAGTGCCTTTTTACAATTTCACCTATTTCTACAAACTGTTTATACGTCAACACCATATTCTTGCTAAAGTCAATGATGTTACTATTTTTCTGCCTGCATATTATGGCCCATAATATTACTTGTTCCCAACAGGAGGAAAATGTTCACTAATCCACTTTCTTATTACTTTTCCCAGTATATCACTAAGAAATTATTCTGGGTACCCCCTCCTCCCAAACATGTCCCTCAAGATGTTAATCTGGACCAAAAATTAATATAATCTAATCTAATCTAAAAGGTATGCTTTACCTGATTCATAGTCTTTCTTATCCTGGTTTAATTTTTTATTTTTCTTGTTTTTAAGTTCCTTAATGTTGTCATAAATTTTACAAAACATGTTAAAGTAATCTTGTATATTCACTTCAAATAGCAAGTCGGACTGAATGCTGTGATCTAATCTATGAATGGATTCAAGTAAACCATGCATTTGTCTACTATTGTCTTTTGTCAAACACTCAAGTAATTCACACCCATATCTATTAAACAGTTGTATCAGTTCACTATGTAAATCAGAGTACCTTACCAACCCTGTTGGATATCTTCACATTCTCAGTCCTTTGGGAATCTGTTCAGTCCTGATACATTCCTTCAAATAGCTATTTTCTAATTGTAATTTCTGATAAAGGAATAACAAATTCTCTAGTTGCAAAAGTTGTTCATTAACAGTTCTCCCCTCATTAACTGATACTGCCAGCTCACTCTGCCATTCCATTTCTCCCTCAAGCCATGATTCAAACAAATTGCTGCCATTGTAGGAAGTCCTGCCTCCACAGTTCATCTGATTGATCCACTGGCCTGAGTTCTGAGTGCCCAATTGGGTACTGGTAGAAGGAAACTGTCTCTGTGCTGGTGTAATACCACTGTAGATATTGTCCTGCTCCTGGATGTTTAAAAACTGTTCAACCATCATAACACCATTATTTCTTGATTGTAGACACTATTGGGTTAGTTGCTCGACTAGCAATGTCAGGTTCCCTACTGAACATTCCAAATTCTCAACCAATGTTGCCAAAGTCTGTAAAGTGGGTGACTCATTCACCTTGGCTCCTTCCATACCCACAAAAATTGGTAATGAAGAACCGCAGCTCACCAACTAAGAATTATGCACACGATCCACTCTAAGGGTATTTATTAGCTATAATATAACTATGAAAGAAATGAATGAAATTCTAAAAGATATTAACATAAATTCTGCAACAGAACTGGATGGAATTGAATATGGTATGTATAAAAAAAATGAAAGAGTGGAAAAAATAATTTTTATAGAAATTATGAATGAATGGTTAGAAACTGGAATTAAAGAGAAAGAGATATGTACAGGAATTATTAAATTTATTTATTTTACATTTGTTGACCAGGCTAGTCTAGCTGGATACATGTCCATTTTCAGTAGAGGCCCGGGGAGAAAAGCTCCACAAATGGAATCGTAAAAAATTGTAAAAAAAGTAGTAAAAAAACAATGCTAGTAGAACAGCCAACAAAAATACATCACGTGGAAAAATTGCTATTTATATTTAAATTTATATTTAAATAAAGAGGAGCTAAAAAATTGGAGACCTATAACATTGAATAATACAGATTAAATTTTTGTGAGAATAACAAAGAGGTTAGAAAAAATGGATAGACTATATGACCAAAATGTATTCATAAGAAAAGGAAAAGGAAGTAATAAGTTATTATGGAGAATAAGAGAAATAATTGATGATATCATTAATAAAAATATAGAAGTGAAGGTTATGATAGGGGATATAAGTAAAGCCTATGATGATATTCAATATAAATCATTATGGGGAATTTTGCAGGCATATGATGTAAGCAAAACACATTACAAGTAATAAAATCTGTTTATGAAAGGAACTATGGGAAACTAAATATGGCTGGATTGAGGAAGAAATGAAAATAGAATGTAGAATAAAGCAGGGCTACCCAGCTAGTAGTGTAATTTTCTCATTAGTTATGAATATAATAGTGAAGAAAATTAATAAAATGTCAAGTAGCGGTGGATACAAAATGATGAAGGAAATACAATTGCCAATAATGTATAATTATGCGGATGATATTGTATTAATTGTTAAAAATAAAGTATGGATGGCAGAAGTAAATGAAAAATTAGGTATAAATTAAAAAATGGTTTAAGTATAAATAAAGAGAAGAGTAACTGATTTGGTTTTGAATGTATGATAGGAGGGATTGAATTCAATGAAAAATATATAGATATATTGGGAATAATATTTGGAAAGAATGAATACAGACAACAACAATGGGATAATGTACTCAAAGAAGTAAAGGATATGACTATTTTTTGGAAATGATATAGATTTTTATATAGAAAAAAGCACACTTGTTGAACACCATGGTAATAGGACAAATTGCTTATGCTGCTAACATATATATATATATATATATATATATATGATTCCTATTAAGTATGAAAAGGACTAATGATGATTACGTTTTCTTTTATATGGGGCTCTAGACTGAATCCAACCAAGAGAGGGATTCTATATATGAAAGAAGAGCAAGGAGGTTTGGGTTTAATAAACCTAATAGTAAATGTAGCATCTATAATTTTGTATAAGGTATTAAAAGGAATTATGAAGGAAAATAAAAACTTGATAGAAATTATACTGTAAGGTCTGGAAGTTAAAAAAGAAGTAAAAGCATTGTGAATGAAGAAATAAAAGAGTATTACAACAAAACTGTGTTATGAAAAGTAAAAAAGAATATATGTGAGAAAAATAGTAAGGAATGGTACTTAAATAGTATAAAAACATTTTATTGCATTGATCTATGGAAAGATTTAGAAATAGATAAGAAAAAAGCCATGATGATGAGATATAATAACTATAAAAAGATTAAATAATGTAATGATTTTTATAGAGACTGTCTATTAGAAAACTACTGGTAAAGGCAAATATGCCATACAAGAAAAAGCAAGATAGAATATGTATTTAATGTGGAGAGTTTGAGACTACTGAGCATGTGTTTTTGAAATGTGAAAGCATTAATAATTTGTGGAAAGAAATATGTAAACATAATAGGGTGAAACCTTTGTTTAAATTTGAGCAAATAAATATAGACATAATAGAATTTGATTATTATGGTGCATGAAGAAAATGGACAGAGTAATATTTTATGTTTCATGGACTATCTGGAACGAAAGAGGAAATGAAATTAAATACAATGGAAATGGACTTTGACAAATATTCTGGGGAAAATAATGTTTTGGTTGTTGATAAAAGAGTGGGGGATGCTTAAATTGAAGTTTATAACATATGGAGATTTGTAAATATATGTAAATAATGGAAATATGTAAATAATATGTAATCTATATATATCAATAAAAAGCCCTACTCTTGGTAGTAGGGGGAGGAGTTTGTATGTAACACATCTGATTTCCTGTTCCCATTCCAGGTGCAGAGGTGGCCCGGAGGAACAGGAAGAAAACATGACTGATGCAGCATTTGCTGAAACTGAAATGAAAGTTGTGGAAAATGCAGTCAAAATGGTAGAATTGCTACCAGAAATGTTCTCAAATGATTTGGGAGCTGAGAAAACACTGTTTTCAGATGGAGAAGAGGTTGAGGAGGAAACAGAGGTGAATGCAGTAATGTAAAGGAAATGGATTCGGAGCAAAATTTCCAGAAAAATCTGGTTGGATCAACAAAACAGTGGAAAAATGCATTGTTTCAACCCTCCAGTCAGGATGGTTACATAATGTTTATCTGGAGGAGATGATAAACCAGAGTGAGCCAGAAACTGGAGCTGCACTATCTTGAAGTGAGATTATGGAGAAGATAGAAGTAAATGAGCCAGAGAAAGTTTCAGAGAAAAAGACTTATGCTGAAACAATGGGAGAAACCACCAAAGAGGAGAGGGGAACAAAGGAAACAATGAAATTTGTTGTTCAGGTGAACAGTAAAAAGGAAGAAGGTTTGGACAGACATGAGGTATGGGACAATGTTATAGTACCACTGGTTGTTCAAGTTGAAGAGGTAAGAGCTTTCATTTTAATCAACAAAAAAACATTTTGTGACTTGATATTTGAAACTGGGCAGGCTATGGAAAATGTTGGGGGGGGCTATGAAAAAAGAAAACAGACTTTCCATGGTCAGAATATGTTGTACAACCTTTTTTAGACAAACAAAAAAGGGTTTTGATTCAGTTTAGAACTGAAGTGGTTGCAAAAGAACAAAGAATATTTGTTGACAATATGTAAAGAAGTGATGGACACTACTAAAATATAGGATGAAAGAGGACTATGGATTGGGGGATGGGAATGTGGAGCAATTTTAAAAATGGAAAATGACAATGTGATACATATGCCTAATATTATTCATGTGTGTGGTAATAGAGGGTTTGTGAAGTACAGAAGACAACCTAAACATGTTATTTTTGTGGAAATAATGGAATAATGAACATTTAAGTAATCAATGTGACAAAAAAGATGTTATTTATGTGGTCAGACAGACCATAAAGCAAAGAAATGTGAATTAAAATGTAAAATATGTGGCAGTGTAGGACATTCATGGTTAGAGAGTGAGATAGAAACACAAGAAAATGAAAATAAAAAGAAACTGTAAATGAAGTTATACAAGAAAAATAGAAGAGGATGTTGGATAGGAAGTTACTGCACAAATACAAAATGTAGAAGTTGTCTTTAAAATTAAAGAGAAAGATCAAGAAAATGAAGTAGATGAGACAAGTGAATGAGAGTAAGAGTGACGTGGTAAAAGGAAATAGAAATTCTATAGTAAAAAGAATTACAGAAAGAAAAAGAAAGTTTTAAAAATATTATGGTAAGAGAAAATAAGAAAGGTATGGGCTAAAAACATCTTTAATATAACTGTTCAATAAAGCTGAAAATGTTTGCTTTAAATGTGAACAGTATGAAAAATATGAAGAGGAGAATTATTATTATGTATTGGTGTGCAGCTGTAGATGTTCAAATAATAGTGTTAGACGACATTAGGTTCATAGGTTAGTACTAGGCTATCAGCCCTAGGGCCTATACAAGCCTAGCCATAACAATTCCCTGAATATTTCTTCCCACATTATTTACTTAGACTGAGCGGCCATGGTGGTGCAGTGGTTAGCATTGCTGCCTCACAGCAAGAGGTTCTCTGGTTCGATTCTCGGCTGGGGTGACTTCTGTGCGGAGTCTGCATGTCCTCCCTGTGGTTGCATGGGTTTCCTTCTGGTGCTCCTGTTTCCTCCCACATCCCAAAGACATGCTGCAGGTGGATTAGACACTCTAAATTGGCACTAGGTGTGAGTGTGTGTGCCTTCTGTGGAAGGTTGGGTGCTGGGCTGGCAACTCGACACTGTAAAACTCCACTGCCAATCATGAGGGACAGGTGATCGGCTGTGGCGACCTCTAACCGGGAAAAAGCCGAAAGAAGAAGAAGAAGAAGACGACATTAGACTGTTAACAGAAGAAGAAATGGTACAAACAGAAAGGCTTTGGAATAGTACTGTTATTTGGAAAATAGGTAAAGAAACCTGTTCAGGTATATGTATATTGTGTAAAGAGAATGTAAATATATTAGATATAACAAGTATAGAATTATGGAGAATAACTGAGATGGAAAAGGTATAGAGTTATAGCATATGCATTTTGACAAAAAAGAGAGAGAAACAATGTTTAAAAGTATACTTAATTATGTTTTTGTGAATGTGGATATAATAATCGCAGGTGACTTTAACTGTAACCTAAGGAATAAAAAGAAGGACCGTGATGTTAAAATGGTTACAGAAATTATGAGGAGTGGACAGTTAAATATATGAGAGAATAAACACTGGACATATAAAATGAATTAAATTAAGACATAAATTGATTACATTTTAATAACAGAAAGTTTAAAAATTACTCAAAAAAGAATAAAATATATTGGATTTTCTGATCATGTGGCTATTTGGATAAAATTAATGAAAATGAGGGATATATTAAAATAGGCAAAATAATTAATGAAAAAGAATTGGATATAGGATAAAGAAAAGAGCTTATAGAATTATTGAAACAACATATTAGAATGAGACCTGTGTATGAAAATTGGACTATTTGGTGGATGCAATTTAAAAATACATATAAAAAATGGTATTTTTAGAATGTGTAGAAGAGAAGAGAAAAAGAAAAAAAAGGAATGCAGAGTATTACATGATTTTTTTTAAGTTTTAGTAGAAAAGGATAGTGTTATATGAAAAAGAGATATAAACAAAAGAAATCAAGAAAAAATTAATAACTTGTTATACAAGCAAAATATTGCTTACAAGGGATAAAAGAGGAATTAGTATATTTATGTAAAATAATGAAAGATAAAAAAATAAGAGAATTAAAAAATAAACAAGGGAAACAAGTTAAGAAGCAAGAAGAAATATGGGAAATAATTAAGAACTATGCATTAGATTTATATGGCAAAAGATAAGTGTGCATAGAACAAATTTATGATGGTGAGAGATTTAGTAAAGAAGACAATGAATATTTAAAGAAAAAAATAAATGTAAAGGAGCTGAATGAGATTATGAAAGATATTAACATAAATTCAACCATGTGATTAGATGGGATAGACTATAATATGTATAAAGAAATGGAAAACTGGCAAAATTATATTTATACACGTGATGAATGAATGAATGGAAACAGGGATTAAGTACAAGGAAATGTATATGGGGCTTTTAAAATTTAATTATAAGAAAGGAAATAAAGATGAGATAAAAACCTAGAGACTGATGACATTAAATAATATGGACTATAATTTTTTTTATGAGAATAGCTAAAAGAATACAATGTAAAACTGAAATGTTATATGATCATAATGTTTATGGAAGACTGGGAAAAAGAAATCAGGATTTGTTGTGGCTAATAAGAGAAGTAATTGATGACATTATTAATAAAAAAGAAGTAAAGGCTAAAATAAGTGATGTAAGTAAGGGATATGATAATATCCAGTATGAAGCATTATGGAGAATTTCACAAGAATATAACATAAGTGACAAAGTATTACAAATTATTAAATCAATATATGAAAAATATGTGAAATTAAATGTAAATGGTTGGATTGGGGAAGATGTGAAACTAGTCTGTGGAATAAAACAAGGATGTCCAGCTAGCAGTGTGATATTTTCAGTATTCATGAATATAGTAGTGGTGAAAATAAATAAAATGACAAGTAAAGAAGGATATAAATGAAGAAGATACAAATACCGATAATGCATACTTATGCAGATGACATTGTAATAATTGCTAAAAATAAATCATGGATTGAAAAATAAAGGAAAAATAAGTATTATATTAAAGAGAATTGCTTTAAGTATAAATAAAGAGAAAAGCAAAGGTTTTGGTTATGAAGGGATAATAGGAGGTGTAGAATATAATGAAGAGTATATAGATATATTGAATTTGGTAGAAGTGAATGAGCAATGGAACAAGGTTATTAGATAAAGAAATGGTTGCGTTCTGGAAAACCTATAATTTTTCATTTCCATATAGAAAGAAAACACATTTGATAAATACTATAATATTGGGTAAAATAGCCTATGGTGCAAACATTTATATGATACTAGTGAGGTATGAAAAAGAAATTACGATGATATTTTCATTAATTTGGGTATCGAAATTGAACCCTGTAAACAGAGGAATTTTATATATGAAAGAAGAGCAGGGGGGCTGGGATTGATAAACCTAATTGTACACGCAGCCTCTTTAAATATGTATAAAGTATTAAATGGAGAGTTATGAAAGATAATACAAATTTGGTAGAGACAATAATGTATGGTAAATACAAGCAAATTTGGGAAGGTATGGAAATGAAGAAAAGTAAAGGTGTCATTACTGAAGAAATGAAAAAAATTTATAGTAAAATTGTGTTATGGAAACAAAAAAAATGTAATAGAAAAGAATAGAAAGGAATGGTATGTTAATATTATGCAATCATTTTTATTTTGTTGATCCATGGAAAGAGTTAGAAACATGTAAGAAAAAAGCAGTAGTGATGAGATATACAAATTATAAATGAATTAAAGAATGCAATGATTTTTAGTGGAGGTTGTCCATAGGTAAATTACCAGTAAAAGCAAATATGGCATACAAAAGTAAACAAGATAGAATATGTAATAAGTGTAAAGAGTTTGAAACTACTGAGCATGTATTTTTAAAATGTGAAAGAATTCAAAAGTTGTGGAAAGAAGTATGTAAACATGATTTGTTTAAAGGTCATTTGAAATTTGAAATGTTAAATATAGACATGATAGAATATGGTTATTATGGAACAAGATCTCAAGAGAAAGTAAGGAAAATGGAAAGAGCTATATTTTATGTAACATGGACAACTTAAAATGAGAGACTTAATGAGATTAAATACAATGGAAAATTGACATTGACAAAAATATTGGAAAATATGGTTTTGGTTGTGGGTAAAAGGGTTGGGAGACACTTAAAAATAAGTTGATGATCTGTTGAGTGATGTTATTTATTTAAATAATGTAAATATGTAAAGATGTAATTAATAAGAACTTTATGAATGTTTACAAATAAACCCCACCTACTCATAGTGTATGGAAATGCTGTGTGTAGCTATACTTCCTGCTTCTGTGCATAGGCAGCACTGAGAAGCAGGAAGGAATATGGCAACAATGTCATTCTGAGGAATTGTGAATGATGAATGACAAATGAGAGAAGATTCTGCAAAGTTAGCAGAGTCTGAACATAATATGTTAGTAGAAGAGAATGCAGTCAGAGGTGTGGAGAAGTCAGTGAGAGTGGAGGAGAAGGGTAAACTGAAAGAAAATAAAGTAGTGAAGACAGTTGAACCTTCACAAGACTCAGAATACTTATCTCAGAAGGGTTTGTTTGAAGGAGGCAACAGATCGCAATCTCAGAGTGTAATTACAACCCTCCAATGGGGAGGGTTGCTGAATGTTTACTTAAAAGAACTGTTGAGCTACAGTGAACCTGAAAGTGAGGTGGTAGCATCATGGAGTAAGATTATGGCCAAAATACTAGAGTAGGAGGTAAGAGAGATCACAGGAAAGAAAAAGTTGTATGCATAAATGGTAAAAGAAGGAGACAGACAAGTGTAAGGTAGAAGGGAGATGGCAGTAAAGAAATTTGTGGTCAAGTTCAGCAGTAAAAAAGAAAAAAAGATTGAAAGATATGAGGTTTGGGACATACTGACTGCAGCCTTTGGTGTGTATATATATATATATATATATATATATATATATATATATATATATATATATATATATATATTAAGGGATAACAGGATAACAAACATTAGACTTAGAAATGAGAAACAAACAGAAATTGACTATTTTATAATATCTAATAGTCTGAAGTTTGTAAAAGATGGAATAAAGGAAATAGGCTTCTTGGATCATCTAGCTACATATATGGGTAGACATGTAGAAAAAGGAAGGATTCATAAGACTAGGTAAAGGCCTTAAGAGATTTAATGAAAAAGATTTAGATGAGGAAGATAGAAGAGAAATTAATCAGTTAGGGAAAGATCATGTAGATATGAGAATTGTTTATGAAAGTTGGATGAGTTGGTGGGTAAGTTTAAAGAAAAATATAAAAAGTGTTTTTGGAATGTCAAGCTGTGTGGAGAAGGAAAGAAAACTAAAATATAGGCAGTTGAGCCAGGAAATATTTACAGAGCTGTTAAAAAATAAGATGTTTTTATGAAAAGGAGAAAAAGACATATGAAATGAATTAGGGGAAGATTAAGAAAATGCTATATAAGCAAATGTATTTCTTACAAGGGGAAAAAAGATGTGGCTCTATATTTTAGTAAGCTGGTACGAGAAAATGAGAGAATAATAACAAATTGAATAATAATGAAGGAGAAAGAGTGAATACACAAGAAAAATATTAGAATATGGGAAAAATATAAGTGTAAAAGAACTTAATGAAATTCTAAAATAATTAAATATGGAAAAAGCTATGAGGATGAATGTATTGAATATTAAATGTATAATAACACGAAAGAATGGCAAAAAGTGTATTTTGTGGAAGTATTAAATGAATGGTTAGAAAAAGGAATAGTAGAAAAAGAAATATGTAAAGGGGTCCTGAAATTTATATGGAAAAAAGGAGCAAAAGAGGATATAAGAAATTGAAGACCAATAGTGTTGAATGATACAGGTTATAAGATATTTATGAGAATAATAGGAAAAAGAAATAGTGAAGATAAGTTACTTGATTATATGATTTTTGGTAAGAAAGGAAGTCAACATCTATTATAGATATTGAGAGAAGTGATAGATGATACAAATAAGATGGAAGCTAAAGTTATGGTAGGAGACATGAGTAAAGCATCTGATGGAATACAATATGATGGGTTATGGGGTATATTAAGAGATTATAATATAAGTGATAAAATAATACAAATAATGTCTGTCTATGAGAATAAAATGTGAGTGTGATATTAAATAGATGGTTAAGTGAAAAAATAAAAATAAGAGTGTTGGATAAGGCAGGATGTCTGGGGAAGTAGCATTTTATTTACATTGGTTATGAATGTGGTTGTTAATAAGACAGAGTGTTGAAAATAGCAAGATATAAAATAGCAGAAGAAGTACAAATTCCAATAATTCTTACTTATGCAGATGATATAGTTTTAGTTACCAAGAATAAGGAGTTGATGGTAGAAGGAATCACAAAATTAAATTGGTATTTAAAGATGCTTGGTTTATGTATAAATAAAGACAAAAGTAAAGGGATTGTGTTAAGAGATCAGATTTTTGCAGTTAGATCAATGTCCCCCAGCTCTTCCACTGAAGAGCAAAAACAAAAAAAGTTCCTGTTGCTAACACACCAACCACACCAACCAGGTGGCCATATGCGCAACATACAGCCTTCCTTCCTGCCCCAGACATTCAGGCCACATGTCTGTGCCCTGCCCCCAACCCCCTTAACATAATTTCTTTCAAACTGCAGCAATTTTTTTTTTGCTACGCTACAGTTTATACCCTGTATGCATGGAACATTAGCACTTTTGCTTTAGTTAAAAAAAAGTCTCCCTTTTAAACTGTAGCAAACTGCCGAGATTAAATCTTTTTTCTTAACAGTTTGTACAGAACTGCATGATAAAATGTACTTGAAAGAAATGTGTGGACTGCTGTGGTGAAAAGTGTTAGCAACATTAAATATGTCAGAAGAAAGGGTGCAACTTGTTCAAAATGTAATAAATGTTAATGGAATGAAGGGGACTGTGAGGTATTGCAGCAGCCAAAAAACTGTTTTATGTGGAGATAAAAAGCATGTTAAAACGTTTGTGAAAAAAAAGATAATGGGGGAGGAAGGGTGAGAAGAAGAAAAAGAAAAGTTGAAAAAAGAAATGGAGAGGAAATGGATGGCATAAAGATACTAAGTATTAATGTGAATAGTAATATAAATTATATCAAGGGGTTAATGGTAATTGAATGTTGTAAGAAGGTAAAAATAGCAATTACAAGTTTATTAGCCACAATATGTCTTGAAAAGACAAAATTGATAGAATTGAGCTACTGCAGGAGAAACAAGATTATATTCTCTGTAGGAAATGAGGAAAGTTCAGGTATAAGAATTTTGATAACAAATGAAGAAACACAAATATTAGATTTTATGATACTGAGACCATATAGGATGGTGATGTGTAATATAAGAAAAGTAGAAAGATGTCCAAGATTATTTGCAATTTGTGCATATATAAATATAGTAGGAAAATATGTTTGAGGTGTTAAATATGTTTTGGTTAATATGCTTATTATTAGTATCATTATTATTATTATTATTATTATTATGAAAGGAGACTTTAAATATAATGTAACCACATGTGAAAAAATGGGGGAAAAGAGTTAATGGATTGATGGTCGGATGTAAGGAGGGAGAATGGGAAAGTAACACAAGATATGAAAGTATTGAAGGAAGTTAAAAAGTGGAGGAGTGCGAATGGGAAAAAGAGTGAACTTGGAGAGGGACATTTAAAACAGAGATAGATTATGTAATATGATCTAATGGAATAGAAGAAATAGAAGGAGGTGTGGAAATTGCCAGGTTTTTTGATCACAAGAATAGATGAAAATAAAGAGATAATAAAAGAAAGAAAACAAAAAGGTTAAATGGTGAAGTTAGTAAGGCCAAAGAAATGAACTTGAAGAGTAAGAAATTATGTGAAGGAAACATACAACGAGGGAAATTTATGAAATTAGTCTGTATGGTGGGTGGTGTTTAATGAAAAATAGAAGAATTTGTTAAGGGTAAAAAATAGAATACAAAATAAAATGGAATATAAATAAATAATGGAAATGTTTCAAGTAGAAATTGAGAAAAGAGAAATGAAATAAGAAAGAGAGAAGGAAAGAAAGTTATATGACAAAAGCAAAGTAAAAATATATTGTTTAGGCAAAGATTCTTCATAAAAGGTAAGAAAGAGGAGGTATCACCTTATTTAGGAAAACAAGTAAGAATATTGGAAGGGAGAATGTATGTAATATATGATTAAGACGTTGGTGTAAGTTATAAACAAAAAGAAATAATGGAAGTAGTGAAAATATTTGTAGATAAAATGTATGAAAAGGAAGAAGTTGAGAAACAGGAATGGTGTGTTAAAATATCTGAAGGTATTAAGGCAAAACTATAAAAGGAGCTTACTGTTATTTATTATGTATTTATTGACATTTGTTGACCAGGAAAGTCTACTGAGCCCAATGACCCATTTTCAGTGGAGGCCCGTGGAGAAAAGCTCCATACAATCACAGAAATGTTTACATAACAGCTTAACTTTGAAAGTTTTTACATAATACAAGTTGAAGTAGATATACAAGACAAATACATATTATAGAGGTATACAATACAAGAAAATAAACCCAGTAATTCTGTTTTTGTATATTCCCATAAGTAAGAATACTGTTTAATCAATTATGTTTATTTAGTCACAGAAATAAAGAAAGCAAGAGAGATTGGATACAAAGACAGATAGTGTAAATTGCAACTATATTAATTTAGCAAAAGTATTTGTAGTGTATAGTGGCCAAAACATTTAAGGTGGTTTAATCATATGACTACAAGAACAGACAAGGTTATTAAGATAGTGTTCTTTTAGTGCAAATTTAAATGTTTTTAAAGAGTCTAGTTGAGTAAGAGAGAGAGGGAGTGCATTCCAAAGTTTGGCAGTGGCATGGGAATAGAGACATTGTCCAGCTCTTTTGTTGGGTTTAGTTATGGTTAAGAGTTGTTTGTTAGAGGACCTAAGATGTTGAGTAGGGGTGTGTGTTTGTATTATAGTTTGAAGGTATGGGCAGGCATTTGGATTATTTAGTAGTTTGTGGGTGAGAGTAAGCTGGGAGTAATGTAGGTAATGAGGGAACTCAAACCAGTTTGTAGATTTAATGGCCAGGCAATGATGTGTGTGAGTTGGCATGTTGAAGACAAACTTGGCTATTTTATAGTAGCACAACTGTAGTTTGTTCAGGAGAGATGTGTGTAGGTTAGTGAAAATGGAGCAACCATAGAGGAGGGAGGATAGAAGTAGACTCTTAGCTAGTTTCAACTTGGTAGACTTGTCCAAATAGAGTTTATGCCTATATAGTCTGCCAAGCTTAAAATGGGTCTTTTTGATTGAGCTGAGTATATGATTCTCAAAGGATAGTTTGTCATCAACTGTGATGCCAAGTAGTTTGGCTGTTTTTACAGTTTCAATTTTTGTATTGTTTTGAGAGAATATTTTAAAGTCTAGAGTTAGAGGTTTGGTTGTAAAGAGTAAAAGTTTTGATTTTGTTGGGATTAAGTAGCAGTTGAGCTTCGTTAAGCCAGGATTCAATGGAAGTAAATGCATTTTGTGTTAACTTTAGGAGATCCGAGATGTTGTTAGAGGATGTAATTATTGTTGAATTGTCCGCATATTGAATGAGCGTACTTTTCAGGGATGCTTTATGGAGATTATTAATAAATATGTTAAAAAGCAAGAGCCCAAGAACAGACCCTTGAGGAATGATTGTGTTGTTGAGTAGGTAATCGGATTGCTTACTTTGCCATCTAACAGATTGTTTTCTGTTGTGTAGATAGTTATGGAACCAGGATAGCGTGTGTGAGGAGCAGATTATGGTCTCAAGTTGTAAAAGTAGTTTTGAGTGAGACACTATATCAATAGCTTTTGATAGGACTAGTAGGATCACTGATGTTAGTAGACCTGCATCAATAGCTTTGTATACAGTGTTGGTAAATGACAGTAAGGCTGTTATTGTGCTGTGCGCTGGCCAAAAACCATGTTGGGTGAGTGCGAGTAGGTTATTGTCTGTGAGATGTTTTAGCAATTGAGAATAAATACACTTTTCTAAAATTTTAGATAGAGGTGAAAGTATGGAGATGGGCCGGTAGTTAGATAGATCACTGGTGTTACCGCCTTTGTGAAGGGGAGTAATAATTGAGTTTTTCCATAGTTGTGGGACTTATGATTCAGAGATTGATCAGTTAATGAGAATGTTAATTGGAAGAGCTATAGAATCTGCTGCAAGTTTTAGGTATTTAGCTGGGAGGCCATCGGAAGAGGGGGAGTATGGTTTTAGTTTTGAGAGCAGTTTACGAACTAGAGAGGTGGGTACTGGTTGCAATGTAAATAGAGGAGTGGATGGGTTTTTGTTGGAATTGCAATTGATGTGAGGGGAGTGGTTACAGATATGTTGCCAATTATACTTTTGTTAGTTTGTAGAGAGAAATCATTAACAAGTTTTTGGATAGTATCAATAAAATGAGAATTGAAGGCTTGGGCAATTTCTTCAGGGTCTTTGTCAGGAGATGGGGAGGGGTTATGTTGAGTACCAGGATTTAGGAGAGAGGAAACAGAGTTCCAGAACAATTTGGGGTTATTTTGTTGGGTAGTGAGTTTAGTGGAGAAATAGCTTTTTATTCATTGATGACTTGCTTTTTGGCATTGTTACGGAGTTGTTTATATGCGAGTTCAAGTTGTGGAGTTCTATTTCTATGCCATTCCTTCCAGGCTTTATCCCTGGAGGTAAGTAACTGTTTAGTTTGTTTAGTTAGCTATGGGGCATGCTTAAGCTTTACTCTTTTGGTGCATGTGGGGGTAAGGCTCTCTAGAATATCTAAAAAGACTTTATTGAAGTAGTTGACTGCTTCATCCGGTGGGAGAAATTTGGTAGGGGGCCAGTTGTGGGTTTTTAGAGACTCTAAGAATAGTTGTTCATTGAAATGGGTAAGATTCCTAGTTGCTCTTAGACTATGCAGTTTGTCTATTTGAAGTTGAATTCTATGGGTATAGGCAGGAAGATGGCCACTAAAGGTATTGGGTAGGATCCCTGCCTTGGTGAATTTTTGAGGGTGTGAGATGCGTATCCAGTCTAGGGTTGAGTCTGTTTTTTTTTACCTCATGGGTGGGGTTAGAGATGAGTTGAGTAAACCTGTGCAAGTTAATACTATTTACTGGGGAGTCAGAGATGAGAGTTTGCCAGTTTATATTTGTGTCGGCAAGAATGACCTGGAGGAATATAGAATACAGCAATACATAACTGTTTTCTGTTGTTGATGTGAAAGTTAACTAGAAATAATTCCATATTTCCGAATGTTGGTATAGGTTTATCATATGGTGTAACAGCTAAAGTGTCATGGTAGATTAATGCGACCCCTCCACCTTTTTATGTATCTGGTCATTTCTATGTATATTATATCCTGGAGGGATTATTTCAGTGTTAGCAATATGTGGTTTTAACCAGGTCTCTGTGAGTACTACAATGTCTGGTGAGAAGTGAGAGAGCCAGGCATGGAATTCGGTGGTTTTATTACAGATACTACATACATTCATTGTAGTGAAGCAGAGGTTATTGGCACTAGGAGAAAGGTTTTGGGCAGAATGATTGATTGGTCCAGGGTTGGGGTGAATGTTGCCACATAGAGAGAGGGCCTGGTAGTGACATGTAATTATGGAGGGATGTTGAGTAATGAAGAGAAGCCTATGGTCAGGGTTACAAATTAATTTTAGTTTGATTATGATGACAAAAGATCTAATTTTTGTAAGATTCCAAGTATGGAAGTTGAATAAAGAGGGTGAGATGTCAGAGAAACTATTGATATTAGTGTGGGGTGCAATGGTTGATGTGGAAAATGTTGAAGTTGGGGAGTGAAGTATAGTATGTAGGGAGGTGGTGTGGGATAGGAAAAGAAGAATGAAGGTAAGGAAGATTAAGGTAATGCAAGGTTTTGATGTATAGTACATGTTAGGAAAAGATTGTGGTACTATAGTTAAGGAGAAGAATGAGGAAGAATCAGGAAGGGAAAATATTAAGAAGGAAGATAATTAGGGTGGAGTGAATGAAAGGATACTGGTGTAGGTGTCTGGGTGATTGTGGGGTTAGACAGGAAAGGAAAGAGCTTATGGATGGTAAAAATGTAATTGATGTGGAGGTGGGTGGGAATGGGGATAGGGTAGGGGAGGGGAATGAGCCCAAATGGAGAGAGGGCGAGCATAGTGGGCAGAAACCTTAAGGCAGCTTGCCAAACCACAGTAGAAACAATCAGTTAATGTGTGCCTCAAGACAGTGGATCAGTTGAGTTGGCAGTTCCTAGAGGTAAGAAAAACACATGTAATAGCAACCTAACACATGCAGCTTTATTATTTCTATATAGTTTTGCAGCTCTTGATATTAGTAGTTGCTAAAAAGAGAGAAGAATGGAAGGAGAAAGTTCAGGGGAAAGGATAGGGGAGTGCAACACTATTTGAGTTAGTGAGCATGCCACTAGTCAAATAAGCACTAAAGTGTTTCACTACAGAAACTTGCCTAGTACAGTAGGAAGATTAATGACAATAATAGTTTCCCTGCAGGTGAGATGAATGCTCGTATTTCTTGTCATGAGGAGGCGGCAAAGGGGTGGGAGATCCAGTTAAGCATGGTTAGTTGGGCGTCCTCAGTGGGAAATTGCAAACTGCAGCTGTAGGAGGAAAATAAAATGTTCAGACAGGGGTATTAGGAGGTATGTAGGACAGAAGATATATGACCACTAATGAAGTGCGGAACTAGACAGGGAGGATAGCAGACAGGGTTGTTAATAGTACAAAAGGCTTTGAGGGAGTGAAGCAGCAACAAAGATGTGGGGTGAGAAAGGAAAGTAAGTGGCTCTAAGAGAAGGGAGATAGATTAGTAAAGCAGAAGTATCAGAAATGAGGCAGAAGTAGAACACAATATATACAGTAAATCATTTTACAAAATACCATCAATAGACATTGGTTACTGTAAGCCCTTTAAGGGAGTGTATACAAGTTTAAGAATAAAAACACAACAGCACAGTACATATCAGTTAACTTAAGTAAAATTAGCTCTACAAACAAAGCAGCTTAAGTAGACATGAAGCAGTAAGTAGAACACTGTATAGCAAGTAAAGACACTTTTTACAAAATGCACTCTATAGCAACTGCACTATTCTCTTCAGTTAACATATCTTCAGTACATTTGCTGTAACTAACAAAGTAGATATAATAGAGACCAGCCCCAGAAATACTTGCACAGAAAGCAGTATATCAGTTACAGTAGTGCCCAGAAAAAAACACACACACACACAAATACAAGTAATGCTTTAAACAGTGGTTGTGAAAATTGGACCTCTGGTTAAAAAAAAACCTTGTGGTTATAGTTGGATGTTAAAGAACCTCACAACTGCAACTGAAACAGGCAGCCACATGGCACAATTTTATTTAAGCAGTAAGCACAGTAGCAACCAGAAAACAAAATAGCATTGGAAAACTTGGATGGAAAAAGTATGTTGGTAGTATGCTCACATATTCTTAGCCTGGAAGATATCACCAACATTGAAACAGTGTTGTGCAGCATAAAAAATGTATAGCAAAACTCAACAGTTTAAAGCACCCTGTAAAACCCAGCATAACAAAAGCAGTGTACAGACAATAAAAAGTACAGAATGATCTAACAATAACAGCTTTAAATATAACACTTAAGTGGTGTGCACACTTACTCAGGGAGCAGATGAAATTCCCTTCATAAGGATGAAAAGGCTGTTTGAAAATGGTGCCAGTTGAGGGTGACTAGGTAACTTCAAAGAGGAAGCTGATCACAGGGGAGGGGCAGATGCAGTAAAGGATGAAGGGAAATGTAGTCAAAATACAGTAGCAATGGGACACAGGCTGTAGAGGGAAGGGTAAGGGGAAAGAGGAAAGGGGAAGGGGACTACGGATTACTATGTAAGAAATGCAGGAAGTAATAAAAGAATGGAGAAAATAGCACCAGGATTAGTTACATTTATGAGTTTTACAAGCAAATAGAGATGGAATAAAAAGTGATTTTCTGTAACATGCTATACAGCTGGTGAAATGAAGGGATAGTGTAAGAAGAAGTATGTAGTAGGATGATAAAATTTATAGAGCAAAATATGAAAGGAAAGACATAAGAAATTGGAGAACTATAACCTTAGGAAATACTGATTATAAAATATTTATGACAATAGGATGCCAAAAATAGTGAATGAAGTAATAGGAAATGGTGTGTTTGGTGTAAATGGACAGAAGTAAATGAAACCTTAAAGGAAAAATGTATGCTTTTATAGAAACATGGGATAAGATTGGTTATGTGTGATGTAGAGAAGGCATTTGAAAGACAAATCATGAGAAAATGTGGGAAATTTAGAAAGAGGGAATAAATATAGGGTTCTTATCAGATAGTCGAACTTCTGCCAGTTTGAACCTCATATGGTCGAGACCATAAGTTTGAATTTGCAGAAGTTCGAACATTTCAATGGAAATCTCCATAAGGGGAGGTTTCCATTTTGTTCAGTGTGGTGTGATCTTGGAGTTCGTATATTTAAGTAGCGGGGAATGGAGGGTGCAGCCCCCCCCCCCCACATGGGGGAAGCCCCCCTGCTTACAACAGTTTATTTTGTTTTCTTTTTTTTTTTTGTTTTTTATCCATAGTTGGTTATTTAACTTCTAACAGGATGGTTTAAATGATGGTTTGAAGTTATTAAACTCAAAATTCAAGGTGAAAATGATAGTAAATGGATGGATGGTAAAAGAGATTGGGGTAAGAAGGGGAGTTAAGCAGGAGTGTCCCTTAATTTATTTCTAGTAATGAATGCAATTATTCAAACTTTTATATCAGAAATGGATGAAGTATGTTGGAAAATGAGAAAGGAAACTGAGATACCAGTATATTTAAATTATGAAAATGGTTTGGTTATTTGTAGCCAAATAGAGAAGATGGATGAATGGGAGCATTATAAGAACCAAAACGTTATTTTAAAGGCAGGTTGAAGATTGAATAAAGAATAAAGTAAGTGAGTTGGTAAAATAAAGAAGATAAATGGAATTTATTATAATAGAAAGGAAATTATGTCTGGGAAATATGAAAACACACTGAATCAGTAGAAAGTAAAACTGGAAAAAATAAAAAAGTACTGGCATGGTGGAAATGTTTTAAATTATATAATGAAAATGTATATACGTTGAATACATACATTTTGGAAAAACTTGATTATGTTAGGGGAGTTAATATGTTTCCATGAAAGCTGAAAATGAATTGCTATAATTTTTTCAGTTTTATATAGGGTTCATGATTGAATTCTATTAAAAGAGTAATAATGTACAATAAAAAAGAAGAAGGGGCTAGTTGGGAAAATCTTTTTTTTAGTGTCAATGTACCTATTTTAGTTACTAATAATTTGAAAATCATGGAGAATAAAATGGTGGGAAATTGTTATATGTAAAGTATGAAGAGCTATGGAAACATGTAAAAAGGAAAAGAAAAGATGAAAAAGAGATTGTGGAAAGAGAATAATATATTTATATGATAAAGTTATAGAAATTAAAAACTGATGAATGCAGTGAGAAAAGGAATGAGTGGCAGGAAACAATTATGCAAGTTTTATTTCATGAGTGGCAGGAAACAATTATGCACTGTTTTTTTCATATATATCCATAAAATGGTTTATCAAATTGTGATAGAAATGCAATTTAGCAAAGAAGGAAAAGGTTTGGTGTTTTCTATGAAGCTGGGGAATTTTTGTGGAGAATTTTATTAAACAAGTTACCGGTCAAGGAAAATATGAAGTAATAGAAGAAATTATGTGTTATGATTGCAAGGTAGAGAAAATTGCAAAAGACTGTTTATAGAATGCAAAATGAATAAGTCTTGGGGAATGTTTAAAATCTATATAATTAGGAAGGTTTTGAGACAATGAATATGGAAATAATATTGTTTGGAAAAAAGAAGGAGGAAATTGATAAATAGAATAAAAGAGTATTTGTTATAATTTGGGTATAGTGAAAACATATGAATGACTATATATATAACAAAAATAGAAGTGATGAAGCTGTATTGGCAGAAATAAGAAAATGGTTGTAGAAAAATCAATGGGGAGGCTAAAATGAAATTAAGGAAACTAGAATGAAAGAAGTATATACTGCACTTGTATTGCATTGCTGATGAAGAAATTGAAATATTATGTCAATCAGATGGATATGGGTTTTCAAAAATTTGTAAATGATATAAATGTGAAATAATGTTCAAATAATGTGTGTATACAGATATATCTATATGAGTTTGTCAAGTGATTGAGCTATGAAAAGTTCATACACTTAGACATACCAAAAAAGTGATTCAGTTTTAACAAATTAAAAAAAAAGTTTGAATCACAAAGATTTGGAAAACAAAATCAAAAGGAAAATACATTTTTGTATGGGGAAGCACCTTGCACTACCCACAACACCTTCTAATTATAGATACCAATTCCGAGATTGCACTACAGTGGAGAAATTGCAAACTTCTGGTCTCCATCATTCCACAGTCTTGCACATCCAAATAATGGCAATGTTTACAAAGTTGATTTTCTAACTCTAACCAGCAATTCAAGTGTTTGAACTTTTGACAACACGAACACTTGAATGGCTCTCTCTCTCTCTCTCTCTTCCTCTCTCTCTCTATATATATATATATATATATATATATATATATATATATATATATATATATGGGTCTATCTGACTTGGTCGACATTTCATTTAGTCGACAATTCATTTAGTCGACATTTCATATAATCGACAAGCTTTTGCCCCCTCCCCCAAAATCGTGCGACCCTGGAGTTAGAATATATATTTAGGGGGGGGTGGGGGGCACAGCCCCCCACTTGGGGGGTGTGGGGGGCGAAGCTTGTCGATTATATGAAATGTCGACTAAATGAATTGTCGACTAAATGAAATGTCGACCAAGTCAGATAGACCCATATATATATATATATATATATATATATATATATATATATATATATATATATATACATACACATAGGTGTGTGTGTGTGTGTGTGTATGTGTATATAATGCAACCCTACTCTTCTCGATAATTGTCATGGGATTTTTTATATCTACTTGAGTTACTACAAACTCTAGCAAATAGGGATTTGGTTTAACATCTCATCAGAGGCTTCCTTACATGTTCTTGAAATGACATTGCCTGAGCATCAGTAGCCTGCAGACAAAAAAGACAAAAAGCATAACACCATAAGCCTTTTGCCATACAAAATCATTGCCTGTGTGATTTCTAATTGTGTGCCAGTAATGGTTCACTTATTTGGGCAAATGTCTCCCTTCTCTGAGTTGGCATGACCATGGAGTTGATATATATAGTTTTGTGGGTAGGGGCTCATTCAAATTGTTGTTGCTGTTATAATAGCCATAGCCATCATTAACAGCTACTGAAATCTACATTTCTCTTTGTTACTTATGCTAGATATTGTCAGTAACTACATTTTGCTGCATTCCAACAAAGTCTGAAAAATCATAGAAGCAATCATTTAGTTGCATCTGACCCTTTTGTCTATATGAAATGTATGTCTTCTGGAATCTAAACCAGCTTCCCTTCATTCTGATTGTGGTAATCTAGCCTTAAGTGTGCTGTGTGGCATTTGAGCCAACCACCAATTCTATTTGTGGCACCTGAGCCTACTGTTCTAGAGTATACTGTATGTAAAATGTTTACTACCTGTTCAGCCTACTTTCTACTATTATACAGAATTAATGCATTACTCTCTTACTATTGTAATTGTACACTGTACCAAACTGTAGGTGTATATTACTTTTGGATCTTATTGTGTTTAATTTGTTCTCCTTCTTCAACCCTGATAGTATAATTACTGCACCAACTTTGTGTGCTGTACCATACTATAGCTGTGTACTACCCTGGGATTAGACTGTATTTAGTCATATTTTCATGTAGGTTCAAGTAGTCATTTCATTAGTGTTAATGTATTTTTTAGTTCACCTATTACATTTCCACAGCATGATTTAGATACCCAACACATCCTCTCTGCCTGTTTACTAAACTTGTCAGTATATCAATACTGCACTCAGTATGTCAATCAACCTGGCAAACATGGAAGCCTACTCTCCTGTTATCCTTCCTATTTCCAGCCTTGCTGCAATTGTTTGTTTGAATTAGTATAGGAACTGACTACTGCTCACTGACAACCAGCTACTACTGGATCAATGTGACTTAATTTGTGGGACTTCCAAGATGGCTGCACACTGAGTAACACCTTGTTTCTAGCTCTCCCAGTGTGAAAACAGAAACTCAATGAAGAAGGCCAGTAGACTTGTGTTTATGGGGAGATGTCAGTAACTGGCTAGTAACTACACTGCCTGGATGACAGGAGTAAAGAAATATAAACATCCTGGAAAAAATCAGCTACAAAAAGTGAGAAAGAAATACTGACTGGGGAAAGTTCTGCAGCTGTTCAGCAAAAAGCTATGCAACCTTCAGACATGACTTCCAGTAATGTACAGGAATATATAAGACAATTGCATACAGACCTGGTTAAAATAAACAAAACACTGATGGAGTATATCAACACAAACAACAAAAGGCTGGAAAAATGGAAGAAGCTTTAAACAGATATTCAGATGAGATGATAAAGCTGCAAAAATCAGAAATTGAAATGAAGAAAAGGCTGGCTGAATATGAGACTGTTCAGGAAGAGATGTTTAAAAAAATAATAGAATTAGAGGACAGAGCACATAGGGAACACCTGAGAGTTTCAGCTATACCAGAGAAGCTGGAAGGAACAGACTGCATTAATTTTATGAAAGCACAAATAAGCAACTGGACTGGTATTCCACAATAGGAGTTGTTAGTTGAAAGGGCACATTGTGTGTATGTTCCAAACCTGGCTATAAGAAAGCAACCTAGACCTTTAATAGAAAAGATGAAATCCTACCAGCAGAAGGAGTTGATTCTGACAAAACTGTGGCAGAAGGACAAAGTACTAAAAGTGGGAGACAGCAGAGTGTTTGTGGATAATGATTACTGATTGTATACCAGACAGAAGAGGAACAAATTTATTCCAATATTCAGGAATGTTGAGCTGCAAGTGTGAGATTCAAACTGCTGTACCCAGCTGTCTTCAAGGTATTCTTCCCGGAGGGGACAAAATCAGTTTTTGATGAAGTAGATGCTTAGGAAGAAATACAAAAGTTTGTCCAACAAAAAGTAAGATGGGAAACAGAAGATTCTGCTTCTTGTTCTTCTGGTAATAAAGACCACAGAGGGAATTTACCTGTGAAAACTTTTCAAAGTGTTCAATGGAAAATGTCGAAGAGAAGGAAGGGAGCATGAGAGTTGATAAGAATAATCAAGAGTACATTGGAAATGAAGCAGAGACAGGATTTCAGAGATGAATGGTAATAAAATCAGGAACTTAATATGGGATTACAATCCAATAATTATATTTATGAAATATGACAGAACAAGAAAATCTGGAAATATTGGACTTTTTCAAAATTTGTTGGACTTGTGGGGGACTCTAAAGCATATGCCCTACTTCATGTCATTAATGTTTGGAAAAGTACTTTGGAGAGGGGAAGAGGAAAGAGAAAGTTAACTGTAAGTAAGGATTTTTTTCTTAAATTGTACTAATTTGTTGGCATGTGGTTTTCTTTATGTGCTATAAAGATTTTTTTTCCATTTGTTATTTTTAAGTATAATGGGGATTTTAAACTGGTGCTGCTGTTCTTTTATTTTTTCTTTTCTTTCTCCCTTCTCTCCTTCTTCTTTTTCAGTTTTAAGAAATGTAGGCACTGCAATGTAAAAAAAAGCCTGGTTAAAAAACTTGATAAAAGAAAAGGTTAATGTGTTTTTTCTTATTCTTGCATGGGGAACGACTGGATTAAAGACCTTAGATTGCTTTATTAACAAGTTTTAAGAGAGAGCAAGTAAATGAAAAATAACATTAAATATTATGAGGATTTGTTCTAGCAAATGCATTATGCTCAGTAACAAGTCTGCTACTAGTCTTCATGTTTCCATGGCAATAATCTGATAAAGAAAAACTGGCTGCCTGGTTCTCATGTCTCCATGTAGACAGTTTGATAAAAAATTGGCTACAGTCTGGTGGAGAGTGATTAGCTGAGAAAAAAAAAACAAAAAAGAGAAATTGGCTAGAACATGTTCTCTGAAAGCATTCAGGGGTGTCCCAGCTGGGAGAGCTATAAAGATCAGACAAAACCAATTAGCAGTTGAAGTAAAGTTTTCTCTGTTTTTTTTTTTAAATGTAATGGGATACTAATATAAGCAGGTGTTTTTGTTTATTTTTTTTCTCCCTTCTTCTGTATTTTTCTTTATACAGTTTATTTTAAGAAATGTAGGCACTACAATCTAAAAATAGGGTGACCGAGAGAGAGAGAGAGGAGAGGTCTGGTTAAGAAAGCATGACAAAAGAAAAATCAGTGTAGTTTTTCCCATGCTTGCATAGGGAGATGACTGGGTTAAGACCATGTGCTTTATCCAATTATAGTAATGCATGTAAATAGAAAATAATATTAAATATTATGAGGCTTTTTTATGGTAAACAATGTATCCTTAGCAGATTTGTGTCTAAATTTGCATGTCACTAGAAGACAATCTGATAAAGAGAACTGGCTTCGAGAAAGTATTTACTGAAAGCATTCAAGTGTTTTCTCAGCTGGGAGAGCTATAAGACAAAACCAGGTAGCACTTACTAAAGGCACAGGCTGTACCATGCATCTTAGTATGACTAATCTTTCATTTTGGTTAGCTATTGCCTGTCTGTGGAGTCTATCAGTTTAGAACTTTTGTTCTTATGAAGTGAAAACTTCAATATTTGAAGATGTACATACTTTTGTGAGTTGTTATTAAATTAACACTTAAGACTTTTTTTTTTTTTTTTGAGGGCTTTCAATAAAACAAAACTTTCTGTAAGTTGTGACCTAGGCTGAAATGGATATAACAAGAAACAGCTATATAAAAGATCAACCTGCCAAACAGTATGTACATGTGACATAAAAATTGGAATTAGATGTTTAACAAAAAAGCAGTTATACATAAAAGGTGGTAATAATAACTATATAAGAAAATAATGCTTTCTATAATGTGCTTCAATCTAAATGGTCTTACAGATAAGCACAAAAAAGAAAGAGTAGTGAACTATATTAAAAATGTAGAGTGCAATTAGCTATGCTATAGGAGACACACCTAGAAACAACTGAACATTTGAATTTGATAAAGAAAGGTTTTCAGGATGGTTATTCAGTGGAATATCTGGGACAAAGGAAAGAGGAGTACTTATATTAATTGCAAGAGGAGCTCCAATAGTGATAGAAGAGGGGGAAAAACAATAATGGAAGATATATAGTACTAACAGGCTACTGGGAAGGGAGGAGGATTACATTGGCATGCATCTATATTCCACCTAAAGCTGCTATAATGGAGCATAAGAAAATTCTGGGAGAAATGATCAGCTTTTAGCAAGGAACATTACTTATAGGTGGGTACTGGAATTTGGTTAGCAACAGTAAAGATGTGTCTGGGGGCCTAGAAGGGAAAATATAACAAATGAGGGTAAATTTTAAGAAATTTATGAAAATGGCATGGAAGATGTGAATTCAGTACTAGGAATTTGGAATTAATTTGCATATTATTCTCCCGGATACAAACTGGGCTAGGCTAGATAGAATTTATATCTCACAGGTCTTAAAATGTGCCCAATAACTATTTCAGATAATGCGCCAATAATAACTAACAAATGCAAGGTAATGAAATAAAAATGAGACATTTATGCTTTCCACCTATCTGCTGAAAAGAAAGAAATTTCAGGAATGTTTTTTGGAAATAATTCAGGCGCTATTGCAGAAGATAGAACTTTTGTCTGAAAATATAGCTAGGGAGTGGGGTAAAATTAAAATGGAGTTTAAAGCTAGGGTGGAAATAAAGGAAAGGAGCTATAGTTAAGAAGTAATAATTATTAAGAGGGACTGACAAATGTTAAAGTATTGCAAAATAGGGGACTATCTCAGAACAAGAAAAGAAACAACTACAGAATGCTAAACAGAAAATAAGGGATTACCTTGATAATATGCATGAGTTTAGAAAGACTGCTGTAAAGCAAATGTTTTTTGATTATAATTCTAGAGCACAAAAACTTTTAGCCCAACAACTCAGGCAACAGAAAGTGGAAAGGGCTGTTACCAAGCTTAGAGAGCCTATAACAAGGAAGATAACAAGAGATCCTGTAGAAGTATTGGAAATATTTTGGAAATTTTATGAAAGTTTTATAAAGCAAAGAAATATGGAAATCAAGAAGAGGTACAAATAGAAATTTTTATGGAGAATTAAATATGCCAAGGTTAGAGGTAGACAAGGCTCAATTACTAACAGAATAGGAGGAGATGAGATAAAAATGGTTATTTATAACCAATCTACAGGAATGTCCCCAGGAATAGATGGTATTCCTGTGGACATTTGGAAGCTATGAGGGAAAAAAATTGATAAAGATCTGGAAGGTTTTGTTTAACAGTATTTTAAGAGGAGAAGAAGTACCAGCATCCTGGAAAAAAGTGGTGGTAGCTGTAATACCTAAAGAGGGTAAAGACCTATCAGATCCAGCTTCATATAGGCCCATTTCAATACTAAACCATGATTATAAAGTGTTTGTGTCTATAATGGCTAAAAGAATGGCAAAAGTGATAACAAAATTGATAGATATGGATCATTGTGGTTTTGTGGACAGGAGGCAAACTTTTGACAACATTTACAGAACACTGATGATCCACAGAGAAGCAGAATGTAAGAAAATACCACTGTTATTGGTGGGTCTTGATGCAGAGAAATCATCTGACAGAGTAGACTGGGGCTTCATGAGCAGGGCAGTGGAAGCATTTGCCTTCCCTGATACAATTATAAGGTTTATTAGGAGTATATATGCGGGATTGTAGGCAAAAATTAAAATGGATGGGGGCCTCTGTGATAATTTCTGCTTGAGTAGAGGAACGAGGCAGGGTTGTTGTCCTCTTCCCCTTTGTTGTTTGCATTGTATTTAGAACCATTGAAAATAAAATAAGGGGCTCAGGAATTCAAGGATATAATTGGTATGGCAGCCAAGAAAAGCTGGCTGTATTTGCAGATTATATTATTTTATACATGCCAAAACCAGAAAAGGACATTACAGTTTTGTGGAACATTTTAAGACAGTTTCAGTTCTTTTCAGGATACAAAATTAATTAAGCTAAAACAAAGGCAATAGCGGTAAATTATGTAGCCACACATGAATTGGTCCAACAATATCCATATTTATGGGGACATGATAAAATTAAATATTTAGGCGAATGGATTAGAAATGACTCTGTTGTGGCAGCTTAGGATATGTGGGAAGAGACTAAACAGAATATAATACAAAAAGTGAGTAACTGGAAGCTTTATTATATGGATTTGGATAGTAATATACAAGTGATTAAAATGTTTTTAGTCCCTTTAATCTTATACACAGGTCAGGCATATTTTATCAACCAGAGAAAAAGCTGTGGATACAATTCAAAAAGAGCTGAAGGGTTTTATCTGGGAGGGGAAGATGGCAAGAGTCAAGTGGGATAAGTTGATTCTTGCAATAGAACAAGGTGCACTAGGATTACCCAATTTGAGGGGATATTTTAGAACAACACAGTTAAGGCCCTTATACATAGCACAAACAGAAAACTATCATTTAGTGTGGAAAGGGATGGTGGTGATACAGGGGGAAGCTTAAGAAACAAGAAGAGACTGGGATTTTGAATGCAGACTCTTAAGGAGAATGACAGCAATCATGCAGAATATTATATTCATAAAATAGCAGGGAGTATTTTAAGAACTAAACTAGCATGGGAATGGAGAAAAGAGATTCTGCTGATAGGGATGACTGCAGTTAGGAATAAAGACAATAGGCAAGAGGGGGCTGTAATTTATTGGAGAGAACTGTCAAAGCAACCAAGGTATTGGGTACAAATAACTAGAGAGGAAAAGGTAATAGAATGGGAAGATGTCAAGAATTTATTTGGACTGAAGGTTAGAGATTGCCTTTCATATCAAGGATTAATATCAAAGTGTAGGCAAGAAGAAAGAAATGGGGGAGGTCTTAAATGAAAGACCAGCACTGGTAGAGTTTTTAATAAAATGTAGAACAGAAGCTGCCATTAAAAAATGAATAATTAGTAGAGCATATAAAATATTGCATGACAACTATAAGAATCAATCAGAGGAGCTTAGAAGGGATTGGGAAGAGAGATTGGATAAGGAATTCACAAAGAGACAATGGGGGGCATATGTATATCTCCCAAATATGCAACAAAGTCTAGAAGATTTAGGATCTTTGCCTGGAGGTGTTTACATAGGTATTTTTATACCCCAATTAGACTCCAAAGAAATTTTCCTCAGGTGGATAGCAAATGCTGGAGGTGTGACTGGGAAGATAGAGGCAGTTGGGAACATATTTTTTGGGAATGTAATTAGCGGGCAGACTTTAAATATTCCCTGCAGACCACTCTACTGGGAATGTGGGGTGAGCAGTTTGGATTGCCTGGGGTGATGACTTTTTTGAGCTATGATACGGAATCAGAAATGCCTAGACATAGTAAAGCCTTGCTGAGTATAATTATGGTGGCTGCAATTACTAGAAAATGAAAATCAAATTCTAAACCAACTTTACTGAAAGCAGTGACTAGAGTAACAGAGAGAAAACCACTGGAATTGGGATCTTTAGAAAAGGGAAGGAGAAAACTACATAGGAAAAATAGGAATTGTGGGAACAATATATGCAGAGAAGGAACAAGGTTTAATAGAAGTCAGGATTTGAATGAGCTGTATAATGCTTAACAACTGACAATGACTGGTTGATTATAAGTGATGTATAATGTTTGCAACTACAGTTGTTTCAGTGGTGTCTGTCATATATAATGTTTGCAACTAAAGTGATATCAGTGTTTGTTTTTCATATCGTAAGATTGCGTGTGTCATATGTGATAATTTAATAAAGATATTTTTGTTAAAAAAAATCTAAATTAATTTGTGAGAGTTGTAACTCTCTATGTAACCTAGAGGCCACCCTCTCATTTACACATATGGGAGATAAGCAGTACATATGCTAATCCATACCTCCACAGGATCACACTAAACCAACATGCAGTGAGGCTGTAAAATAATCACTTCCAAAGCCTCCAAGAATCAGAAATAATGAGTCTCAGTAAGAATCAATTGACAGAACAACATGCTTACATAACTCAGTGAATCAACAGGCCAAAGACTGCAAACCTTCCTCTGCCTCTAAGATTACATGTCCAAACAGAAATGTCGTAGTAATTAGTGACTCATCAGGTGCACAAACTGTACACTCCCTAGGCTGGACAGAGACATGGATAACTATAAGCACTTGTGTGCTATATTCTCATGATTTGCTTATTCACTGCCACTTGTTTGACAAGGCAAGTGCTCAAACTCCCATTTAGCTCAATCTCCTGTAACTAACTCCGATAGTCCTACCAGAACACTAACTATAAACCTAAAATGCTTGTCCCACTCCCTAAACCTAAAACTCTAACTTCTCTTTCCTAACCTAAAACTTGCTTCCTACTGTCTAAACCTAAAACTCCAAACCCTCTCTCTAAACATAAAACTCCCTTCCATCTCCCTAGCGCTAAAACTCCCTTCCTTCTCCCTAATCTTAAAACTCTCTTCCCGCTCCCTAATCCTAAAACTCCACCAACTCACTAAATCTTAAACTTCCTTTCCAGTCCTTAACCCCCCCTCCTGCTCCATAATTTTAAAACCACCTCCCCCTTGCACTCCATCCTCACAGCTACTTGTTTGAGCTCATATCTGAGTTCAGGCACAAGCAGCCACATACACATGCTACAAGGTGCTTGAGTTCCTGGCTTTGAGGCAATGTTTTTTGTGTCAGTTGCCTTTTCCGTACCAAGGTTCATGATGTATTGAGACCCTACAATCTCTCAGATAGGACGCATATGGTTGTGGCCTGATAAGTGAAATAGAGGTGAATGACCTAAAGCACTAATCCCAAAGGGACATGCAGGAAGACATACCTGAGTTTGCTATGCATGTATCAAATGCAGGTAAGATTCTGGCCCTGAGTGGAATCCAACTCTTGCCCAGAATGATGCCTGGACACAAAGGGAAATAATTAGTTCTAACAATTTTCTGAGTAGCTGGTATCATTCTAGGGGAAGCAGTTTGTGTCAGATGGGAAGATATGAACAATAGCCAAACTTGCTTCAAAAAATCCTGCACCTTTTGTTTCACAGATTCTGTATGTTGGTCAAAGCACTTGCTGCTCTATAGTGCCTTTTCAGTCAATGTCCACTTTCTGGATAATACAACATAAAAAGAATCGCAATAAGGTTGCTATACTGAATGCCAGAAATCTTAACAATAAATTGCAAGATTGCAAGGCTGTCCTGCAACTTGGACACATTCATAACTGTGTTGTAACTGAACCTTGGTTTCAATTTAAAAGTATCATTCCCTCCTCACTGTGTTTCAAGGCATGCCATGCATTCAGACCTGTTGGAAAATTGTATGAGAGTCTCATTATTTGTCAGACACCAAATTATCTGAAGATGTATTCTTTCTGATCTATTAACAAAACTTACTGAAATTCAAATTACCCCAAAAAAGACAAATTGTCAGTACACATCCTGCTATCGGTTATCTTCCATATACACAGAGGACCATGTAAGATTTCTAAATGTGCTTACTGAACTACCCATAAATAAAATACCTTTTTGATGAGAGATTTCAACTCTCCATTATTAAATGAAACACCTATACCCATGTCCAGCCTTTGCTCAGCTGATGCCCTAGGCAAAAGATCTCCACAGCACTCCCCAACACCACCTGGTGCCCCCATCCTGGAAAAGTGCCCCTGCTACAGTGGCACTCTAGGCGGCTACCTAGTTGGCCTATGCCTAAAGCCAGCTATACCTATACCACAAAGGCTAGGTATGCCCACAGATTCCTAGGCTTAATGTTATCTCCTTTGTTGAAATAGTTAACCAACCATAATAGGTGTCACTGTTACTTGAACTGCTTCTATGCTGTCCTCATCTTTGATGAGATCCATTCACTAATCTTCTCCTTAAGGACATCTAATTCCATCACAATAAGCATCTTTAAATTCAAGGAGTTTAAAAAGACAAAATTATTAAAACCATGTGATTAAAAAGACAAACCTTTTAAAGCCATATGTTGAGCTCATAAAAGTCAACTACAGATGTTCTGGTTGTAACATGATGTGGTATCATGCTGTCATCATTAACATTCATTCCCTATGAGTGCTGTGCTTTAATACACGAATAGTTTCAAGATTAAACAGATTATAAAGAAACACTGGCATCTTCTAACTCAAGATAGATTTTCCAGTCCCGTTGTTCCTTTAGATTGCAAGTTCACCTACAAGAGGGGTAAATATGTGTCCCAATATTTTCCAGGTTTAAAAAAGTATCTAGACATGATACCAAACACATGATTTCAGGAGGTACTCCACCCATTGATTATGTTCCATGTAGCAGCTGTTTGAATTGCAAACATATTTGACAAACAGTTTTTCTTATATCTGCCAATACCTTTACAGCCTATGAAATTAGGTACTTAATAACATGTAAAATGGACTAGATTACATATATGGCAGTTTACATGTGTGGAATGGTCTATGCTAGGCAAACTTCATGTTTTTCAAAGCAACGTACGTCAACATTCTGCAGTGATAATAATTGCGTTAAGAGAATGAAGAGCCCTCTATTGCCTTACTTTGTCCTATGCTACAGCCAGATTTACTTTTATTGGGCTTGACAGTGAAATAAATCTAACCCTAATTGGCTTAAAAAACAGTGGATAATTAATCCTGGGGCATTATTCCTACTAACACTAAATTATCAGTTGTAAATATTTTATTTCATGTACAGGTATTAGTGGACTCATAGATGTAGATCGATTGATCATTTTTATACTGTCCAAAGGGGTTGATGCAAGGTCTACACAGAGTTTATGAGTTAGCGCAATGAGTAGCATCGCTAATCACATATGCTGCTCATTATGCTTACATGAATCAAGCATGGTTTCGTGGCCAGCAGCAGTTTCACTGGCCAGGAAACTATGCAGCTCAGCATGCACACAGAAAAAGGATGCATTACAGATCGCTTACAAGCAATCTTATAGGTTCATAGGTTTATACTAGGCTATCTGCCCTAAGGCATTTATAAGCCTAGCCCAAAGTTTTGTGGCTTACGCCACCCCTTATATGAAAATATACTGTGCCCATTAGTTTGTTGTGCCTCTGTCCAGCAGTGACACAGAGATGATTCCCAGGGTAAACCTATGATCTCCCATCCACAGGTCAAGATTTCTCTTGAACAGAGCCAGCGAGGTGCTCTGCCTCACATGGACCGGGATTTTATTCCACAGCATAGGGAGTCTCTGAGTAATAAATCTATCCCTCCAGCACATCCTATTTATATCCGTGCTAAGGTTTAAGTCGCTTGCTCTAGTGGTTTTGGTGGATTTGGATTTTTTGAGGTGGAGCATGTCCATTAATTCCGGGTTGGACATGGCCTTGTATGTCAGGCACATGTCACCTCTGAGCAGACGGTATGCGACTGAATAGAGCTGGAGTTTCTTCAATCTGGCAGCATATGACAGATTTTGGAGTCCCTTTATCCTTTTGGTGAGGAACTTTTGGGGTCTCTCCAATTGCTGCAGATGTCGGGTGAGATACATCCCGAATGGGGCATTGTACTCTATCATTGGTCTGATAAGTGAAGAGTACAGGGGAACAATGACCTCACTAGATCAGGATGTGAATCCCTTCATGATCAGGTGGGCAATGTAGAAGGTCTTTCTAACCACTTTAGCAATGTGAGTGTCAAAAGAAAGGCCACTGTCAACCTGGGTCCCCAGGTCCCTGATAACCTCTTCTGTGCTTAGTGGATTGCCACCTATATGGTAGCTCGGGGTTACCTTGTTTTTCCTGAAGGGTATGACTATACATTTTTTGGCGTTTAACTTCAGGCCATGGCTCTGGCACCAGCTATCTGTTTCTGTGAGTCCCTTCTGAAGGATATCCGTGTCCGATGCACTTTCCACTATGGCGCCCAGTTTGCAGTCATCTGCAAACTTTGTCAGCCAGTCCTCCCATGTTGGCCTGTACTTCTGAGAAGTAGATGCCGAACAATAGGGGGGCCAAGGACAGAGCCCTGTGGGACACCACTTGTGACCGGCTTGGAGTCTGACATAGCGCCAGCAACTCTAACCCTGTGGGTTCTGTCCTTAAGCCAGTTTGCAACCCATCTTGTGACATATGGGTTTACATTTAAGCTGGTAAGTTTTTCTACAATACCCGAGTGGGGTATTGTGTCGAAAGCCTTTGCAAGGTCAAGGTAGGCTGTATGGACTGCCTTTCCCTCATCAATGGCCTTGGTGACTGTTTCGAAGAAGTCGACCAAGTTCAAAAGGCATGATCTGCCCTTGATGAAGCCAAACTGGGTCAGGTCCAATGTCTGCAAGTCCCCTATATCTTTGTTTATGAGCTCCATTATGATCCTCTCCATAGCTTTGCAGACTAGACTTGTTAAGCTTATGGGGCAGTAATTACCAGGGTCTGTAGAGGCACCGCCTTTGTGGAGTGGGACCACAGTTGCCGTACGCCACTCCTTGGGCACGTATCCTGTGGTAAGGCTGAGATTAAACAGCTGCCTTATGTGTGGGTTTAATTCCTCATTTAGCTCGTGTAGCACACAGCCGGGGATACCATCCGGTCCCATTGATGCTGTGCTTTTAGCTTTAGAGAGAGCAGCTTTCACCTGCGCATTTGATATGTCTGGGAGGCTACACTCTGCTGGGATAGTTATCTCTCCTTTAGGGGGGGAGGGGGGTGAAGTTTGCACTGAACCTGTCTGCCAGTATGTTGGCAATGTCTGTGGGTTCAGTGATTTTTGTATCATTTTGGACTAATTCTGAGCATATCTGGGAGTTTCCACCCAGGTTCCTAACATAGCTGAAAAAGGCCTTATGATTGTCCTTTGAATCCATGGCAATTTTTCTCTCAAAATTGGCCTTAGTTGATTTTATGAGTGCTCGTATTTTTTACTAATAATGATCAGGGGTGACTTCCCTTTTATGGATTTTGTTCTATCATGTAATAGCTTTCTCCTCTTATTGTAAAGTTTGTTAATGGCTGAGGTCCACCAGACTGGACGTTTGCCCTTTGTGGAAAGAGTCTTGGTTTTATTTGGGATTGCCTGATCCATGCAGTCCTGGAGGTGTTCATAGAAGGCATTTGTAAGGGCTTCCGCAGCTTGGGTTGTGGTTTCCACTGGCTCAGGGGCCTTGAAGGATACCACACTAGTCTTGAGTAGTGTGAAGTTTGCTTTAGAGAAGTTCTTCATCTTGCTTGGCTATATTGCACAGACAGCCACAACGACTGCCAGGGGTAAAAATACTGCAATATCATCAGAAATAACACAGTAAAGAAGTGGGTAATCAATGCAATGCACAATAAAAAAAAAAGTTTATTTGAATAATAAAATATTAAAGGGAGGTGGGTTAAATGGGAAGGAAAATACAAGGACAACTATAGACAGAAGCAGGCACAATCAGGGGCAGTTTTACAATATTGACACAATTAATCTGTGACATTGACAGAATATGTGAGTTTAATTTATTATACATGTTCTGAAGGAACATGCAGAACTGTAATGAGTGTCAGTATTCTGTAAGGGGAACTCACCACCTCTTCCCTAAAAATGAACTATTTTGGTGGGGTTAAGAGGGACAGTTGTAAACCTGGAGTTGAAATTGGAGGCAATCCTGGATAGATGAGAGGTTTTCAGGGCACATAAGCCACAAGCCACACCTGTAAGAATCAAACCCATGCAATTAATGTTGCTGTGTATTTACTGGGTGCAACACAGAAATACGTAGCACACATGCATCTTGTAGAACACCTTGAAGGGAAGTCTGCACTGTCAAATCCTAATGTGTATGCATCCCAAAGAATAGTTCTGTATGGCCGACAAGATGTTTGGAAGCTCATGTACTGTATATGATACACTTGAATGAAGCTTCCTTGGCTGACAAAAATATCGGCCATATGGATAACAACACAAACAACATACTATTATGAGTGGATTCCCTACATACAACTGTGTACTGCATGCATCTTCCACATGTAATAGCAATGGATATTGTCTTAAGCATCTACAATTGGTGTGCGAATTAAGAAGTGATACGATATCATGAATGGTACAGTAGTATGTGACAATGATGGCAATGCATCAACTATGTGCCTATATGCACAGAAGCTATAGCAGTGCAAGGTCAATGAGCAAGGAAGCTGTCACTGTGATATTGTTCACATAAACAATACATGGAGCAGACTCGATAGTACACGTCAAGCCTCAAGACGTGACACACAATCACTTCCTCCGACATTGCCAGTGAAAATGTTATACGTCCATGAAATCCTGACATGCATGTATCTATGTTCATGCAAGCTTTCAAGTGATAATACTGACATGATGTACTGGTATGTCCATGACTCTGTACAGTCACACTATAGCTGTACCCTAGGATACAATTGGACTTCATATGTTCATAGGAGAGTACTAGGCTATTGTTCCAAGATCCCATAAAAGCCAAGACATATTTAACATGAGTTTAACAATTTTCAATAGCTAGGTGAACAATGTTCACACAGGTATGAGCCAATGCTATGTTATCTAAGACCAACTTCCTCTATCCATGAGGAACATGATCACAACACCAGGAGTACAACTATGATTGAGCATCTATTGTTTTAGGTTTCACTTGAAGAGGGTCAGGAAAGGTCTTTGCTTTACGTGAATGGGAAGCTTGTTCCAGAGAAGGGGTAGCATCTGACAGACATATCTATCTATTCAACATGATTTATTATGTCAGAGGCAAGGTTAACATCCTTGGAGTGAGTGACCCTCATGCAGTTTGCTTTACCAATGTGTAACATTTCCATTAGGGATGGATTGGAGACTGCCCTGTAGGCCAGGCACAGATTGACCCTTAGTAGTCTGTAGTGGACAGAATACAGTGGTAGGACTTCAATCTTTCCTTGTGAGAAAACACTGGGGTTGCTCCAGCTGTTATATATATATGTGTACAAGTACATGCAAAAGGGTGCATTGCACTCACTTATTGGTGTGATGAAGGCTGAATACAATGGAATTATAATGCTGTTTGATCTAGAGGCCATGCCCATACTTTGAGTTGTGCCACACAGATGGGATTTGTCACCACTATGGACACATAGTCGAACTTCCAATTGCTTTCTACCTGAGTACCCACTATGTCTTCTCATAGGGGTGTGCTATCTGTATTGTAATTAGCTTGGGTATTTGCTTTCCAAAAAGGAATAGTTATGCTTTATTGGCTGTTTGGAGATTTTCGTCCCTGGCCTCTGCCAAAAATGGGCTTCTACCTAGTTGGACTTTCTCTGCAATCAAATATCAACAAATAAATAAATAATAAATTTAGTGTGACTCCGTGGCTCTGCCAACAGTCATTTATTTGTGTGCATTAATACTTTCTGCAGTATATCAATAGTGTTAGTGGATTCAAGGATTGTCCGTAATTTGCAGTCATCTACAAAGTTGGTCAGATGAAGGTTGTCTAAGTTTGCCTTGACTTCTGGGAATTAAATATCCAATAGGAGATGGCCTAGTACAGAACTCTGTGGTACTGCCATGGTCACTGGCCTCTTGCTAGAAGTGAATTCATACACTTTGACAGTATGTGTCCTGTCAGTGAGCCATTTGGCTACCCACTTGGTGACATAGGGGTTTATGCCCAATTGAGATATTTTCTCTGTAATGCCTGAATGTGGAATTGTGGCAAATGCCTTGCCCAGGTTGAGGTAAGTGGGATGCACAATCTTTCCCTCATCCATGCCCTTGATGACCTTCTCAAAGAAGTCAACCAGATTTAACAGACATGATCTAGCCTTAACAAATCAAAAACTGTTTGGAGATTACCTACATTCTTGTTGATGGAATCCATGATGATTCTTTCCACTGCCTTACAGATTGGGCTAGTCAGACTTACTTGTCTATAATTCCCTGTGTCAGGTGATGATCCCCCTTGTTTAGCTGGATGTCTGTTTCTGTCCATCACTCTGCCAGAACATATGTTTGGAGGCTGTGGTTAGTGTAGGGATCCAACTGTGCCTGCTAGGTCAGGTTTTTAGTTATTAAAAAGGCAACCTAGGATGTTGTCAGGGCCCATTGATGCCATGTTGTTAGCCTTAGAGAATTCACAGATGAGTTGCTCTCTTGAGAAAAAATACTGAGTAATGTTTGCATGTATACTTTGGGGTGACAACCATTGGAGACAGGGGGCTGAAGTATTATCCAAATCTGTGAGCTGGCAGGTTGTCTATTGCCTCTGATTGGGTATCTTTGGTGCCATCCTTAACCATCTCTGCACATAGCTGAGTATTCCCCTTAAGATTTCATACTTAGTTAAAATATGATTTGTGACAACACCTCCAAATACAACTTTGGATATGCATCACATACCACATAGTGGAACTGTCAACACATTCATACAACTCTACTTATTTCATGCCATTATTTCAATTGCATATGATATGCCTATAATTTTATTATTGGAAAGGTATGTGTGAGAGCCCTAATGCCATATATGGACACATTACAAATGAGATGAAAGTGGTTCATGCAGAACAGTTAATGACACAAATGCTGACAGTCACAAAATGCTGCTGGGGAGCACCTGAATAATCCTTGTGAATAATAACACAATTGTGCATACAATGAATTCCCCAAGGTTGCAAGTGAATCTGAACTTGTTACATGTTTGTGTATATAACAGCATTATAACATGTGGATGAAACAAGGCATATGTGCCCATGTAATCAGTATGATGTAATATTGCTGTGTCACAAAGCATTTCATGATGGTAGGTATACACATGCACACCTTTGCCAAAATGCAGTTGTCACTGTGATGGTTGATTTAGAACTGTGTAGAATGTTGATTTACTCCACAACAATAACACATGCCTTACTAAGGCAACACTATGCATAGTAATATCCCATGTCAACAATCCTTAGAAGGAGAAGTTTTAAAATAAAACAAGTAAATGAAAAATAATATTGAATATTATAAGTTTTTTTCTAGAAAATAAATGTATGCTTAATAGCAATCCTGTATCTGGTCCTCATGTTTCCATGGAGACAATCTGATAAAGAGAATGGAATAGAAAAAAAACAGAAATTGATTAGGAGATAATGTTCTCTGAAAACATTCATTTGTTTTCCCAGCTGGGAGAGCTATAAAGCTAAGACAAAACCAGACAGCACTAAGTACATGCACAGACTGCACCATGCATCTTAGCATGGATAACCTTTCTTTAGGTTAACTCAAGTAAGTGAGTGTGGCTATCAGTTTGGGACATTTATTCCTATTAGGGGGGTAAAACTTCAATGTGTGAAGATGTACATAGTTTTGTGTATTGCTATTAACTTTATAGGGTTTAGAGAGGTATTGGTGTGTGTTTGTTTTTTGTTTGTGGGCTTTCAATAAAACAAAACATTTTGTAAGATGTGACATAGGTTCAAATGGATATGACAAGAAACAACTGTATAAAAGCTGAACCTGTCAAACACTGTATGCATGTAACATAAAAGTTGGAACTAGACATTTAACAAAAACTTGGTATACATAAAAGGTGGGAATAATAGCTGTTTAATACAGTGATACTTTCTATAATGTCTTTAAATGTCAATGGTCTCACAGATAAGTATAGAAAAAAATAAGTTAATGAACTATATTACAAAATGTGGAGTGCAAATAGTTATAATAGAGGAGACACACCTGGAAAGAACTGAACATATGAATTTGATAAAGAAGGGTTTTCAGGATGGTTATTCAGCAGAATATCTGGGACAAAGGAAAAAATGAGTAATTCTATTAATTGCAAGAGGAGCTCTGATAGTGATAGATGAGGGCAAAAAAAGAGAATGGTAGATTTGTAGTGCTAAGGGGCCACTGGCAAGGAGGAGGATTAATTTGGAATGTATTTGTATTCCACCTAAAACTGCTGTAATTGAGCTTAAGAAAATTCTGAGAGAAATAATCAGTTTTCAGCAAGAAATATTACTTATAGGTGGAGACTGGAATTTGATTTGCAAAAGTGAAGATGTGTATGGGGTGCCCAGAAGGGAAAGAATAACAAAGGATGGTAGACTTTTGAAGAAATTTATGAAAATATTTGTCATGGAAGATGTAAATTCTGTACTAGGAGTTTAGAGTGATGTGATGGTCCCTACTCTGGGCCAGTAATCAAGGAGCCTCGGTTCTCTCCACTGACATTGGTGAGGGATGGCCACTAAGAGCAAAAATGGATACGCACAGTATTTTTAGATGCAGCTCTCTGCACAAAGCACAACTTCCCTTAAGAGCACACAAGGAGCACACTCCAGACCTGGGGCTGGACTCTCTGTCTCTCTCTAGGCCCCAAACACGACTCCACACTGACCACACACTTGGATATTTGATCTTCACACAAACACACACATATACCTGGAAAATGATGGCACAGATTTACCAGCTGTGCCCCCTCTGCCCAGACTATGAGGTCAATTAGATAGATTCACACAGATACAGAAAAACAGTACTTAACTAATTTCACTATATTTGACTAACTATTCTAAAGAATTACTATTCCCTGGTTACTACCTAAAGCAAGGCAAGATGAAGATTGAGGTTGTGTGAGAGATCTTTGCTGTCAGGTTCTGAAAAACAAAGTGCTGCTGCGAGAGTTCCAAAATATCTCTCACTAATATCTAAAACAAAATAATTTCGGTGCTGGTTATAGTATGACATCACATCTGGTCACCTGACTCTGATACAATACACATCCAGAACTTTGCTAAGATCTGTAGCAGCATCTGAAGCTATAAAACAATTTCAAAAGCTGCCACCCTTCCAGTGTAGCAATTAGTTCACCCCTAAGAACAATATAATATGATTCCTAGTCCTGGTTTTCCCAGACATGTTTGTATCTGGCTGCAATCAAACCTGTAAGATGAAATCTTTATGGCCTAAACCAATGCATTTAATTTTTCAACATATTTTTTCAAAATTAGCTGGACTAAGATTAACCTCTTCCCTTCCAGAATTCTCTGTTAAAACATATGGATTTAATCAGGTATAATAATAATAATAATACTGCCTGACATACATGTATATTTCTTTTCTGTCCAGCAGGACCCACTGTTGATGCATCTTTAACACAAGCAACTTTACAAATACATTTTTAACACAAGCATCTGCACAAATCAATGTGAAAGTCAATGACATAAAATTCTTTACAAAACTCCAACTAGCTATGCTGGCATATGTTACGCATGCACTGCCCTACTCTCCTGGCACAGATGGCACTATCTGATATCATCACATCTCGCCCCACTTTGAAGACTCAAGGTAGTTTTTCAAGTGACCCTGGAAAAATGCTGCTTGAGAGAAATAGTTCTGTCTGGGAACACATTAACCTATACCCTGTCTTGAGACCCCATTTGCATTAGCGTTGCTGATCCCACTATGGTGCTACACTGTCATGTCATATGCCTGCAACCCTAAGCTCCACCTTAACAACTTGGCATTTTGCTGGCTGGCACAATGTAGCCATGTTAAGGGATTGTGGACTGTAACCACAGTGAATTTCCTTACATACAAATAGGGATGAAGTTTCTGCAGTGCCCATACTATGGCTAGAGATTCTTTTTCTACAGTTGCATAATATTCCTCCCTGGGTTGGAGTCTACAGCTGAGATATACAACTGTGTGCTTTTCTTCCTCTGAGGAAACCTGGCTGAGTAAAGCCTCCACTCCATGGTTTGAAGCATTCACCTGCACAACCAATTATTTGCTGTTATCTGGGCTGGCTAACACAGAGGATCCTCCCAAAGCCCCTTTAAGCTTTTGGAATGCCTGCTTACAGGCTGGGGTCCACACTACCTTATCTGGCCTGTTTTTCCTTGGCAGGTCTGTGAGGGCAGCAGCTATTATACTGTAATTGAGAACAAACTTTCTATAGTACCCCACTGTCCCAAAGAATTCCCTCATCTTCTTTTTGGTAACAGGGGAAGTCCATGCCTGAATAGTTTCCACTTTGTCAGGTTCTGGCCTGATCTTCCCACTGCATGTCCCAGGTAGGAGACCTCTGCCATCCCCACCTGGCACTTACTGGGCTTAATGGCCAATCCTGCCCTTTGCAGTCTGCCCAGGACCTCCCTGACATGCTGAAGGTGCTCTTGTCAGGAAGGGCTATAGATAGCAATATTTCCCAGGTAAGCAAGGGCATAATCTCCTGCTGTTGCTAGAATATGATCTACCAGCCTCTGGAAGATTGCCAGGGCATTTTTCATCCCAAAGGGCATCTTTGTGAACTTGTATAATCTGAAAGGAGGCACAAAGGCTGACCTCTCTCTAGCAGTGGTAGTCAAGAGCACCTGCCAGTAGTCCATGGTCTGATCCATACTGGTCAGATACTTAACCCCATCCAGCTGCACTAAGGCTTCATCTGTTCTAGGCATAGGGTAAGCATTTGTGTGACTGTTTAGTTTTCTGTATTCCACACATTACCTGGTCCTGACATTTTTCTTTGGTACCAGCACCAATGGGAAGGTGCACAGACTGCTGGATTCCTGGATTTCTCCCAGTTCCAACATTTCCTGTATCTCCTCCCTCATAGTCTGACTCACTCAGGCAACCTGTAAGGTGCCTGCTTGATAGGCTTTTGGGGTCCTGAATCCATATGGTGCTGCATCAAGTGGGTGCACTCAGGTTTCCCAATGAACATGCCCCCAAACTCCTGCAAAACTGCTTGGAGTTCTCAATCCTGGGTAGGAGATAGCCTCTGGGACATTGCAACCCTTCCACTGAGGTGTCAGTCCAAGCCTCACACACCAGATCCACCTCAGACTTCTCCTGCCATCCACTGCAAACACTCAGCACCGTGGTCTCCATATCATGGTAAGGCTTCATCATGTTATCATCATACAATTTGTGCCCCAGCCTCCTGCCTAGCAGGTTTACCATGTACTTAACATCACTGACCTTCCTTATCACTTCAAAGGGTCCCTCCCAAGCTGCCTGCAGTTTATTGTGCTTGACAGGAATGAACACCATAACCTGCTGTCCCACAGCATATGCTTGAGCTTGAACATTCCTGACATACCAGACCTTTTTCTGCTGTTGGGCTCCTACCAGGTTCTCCTGGGCCAAGCCCATAAGCTGCATAAGCCTTGTCCTAAGGTTTAGGACATATGCCACCACAGACTCCTTGCGGGATTCGCACTCACCATCCCACTCATCACAAATCAAATCTAAAGGCCACCCTCAACCTATACCCATACAATTTAAATGGTGAAACCCCTGTGGATTCCTGGGGTACCTCTCTGTATGCAAACAGCAGATGGGGCAAATATTTGTCCCACTCTCTCTTAAACTGGTCTTCAAATGCCCATAGCATGGTGTTTAGTGTAGAGTTTAACCTCTCCATGAGACCATTAGTCTGGAGGTGGTAGGGGTAGTCTTTAGGTGCTTCACCCCATAGCGTTTCCACAGACAAGCTAGCAGGTAGCATGTCTGACATGAAAATGGCACTTCTGTCAGTCAGTATTTATCTCAGAAAACCTACTCTGCTGAAAATCTCTAACAAAGCTTTTGCCACCTTCTCTGCCAAATTGGAGGATGGAGTCACCACCTCAGGATATATAGTAGCATAATCTACTACCACCAGGATGTACTTCTTTCCTGTAAAACTTGCGGTACTCAGAGGCCCCACAATATCCATAGCTACACACTGAAATGGCTCTTCAATCACAGACAAAGGCATCAAACAAGCTTTGACCTTGTCATCTGCCTTGCCTGCCATTTGGCACTGCTCACAGGTCCTGCAGTACCCTGTTACATCCCTTGCAATCCCAGGCTAGTAAAATTTCTACATAATATGTCTCTCAGTATGCTTTCTGCCCACACGACCTGCAAAGGAATGTCATGGGCTGTGGCTAGACCTGTCAGACAGTAGGCTCTGGGCACAACCAACTGATGTATTGCCTCACCTTCTAGCCCTCTCTCAGGGGTTCACTCTCTATAAAGTAACCCTCTGTTCCAGTGTGCAGACTCCCCTTTTCCTTGAGAACCAGGTGCCTCCATAGCTACCTCCCTCAAGCCTCATAAGGTAGGGTCCAAAAGCTGATCCTGTCTCAACTTTACCTTTGTACCCATTCCCAGCTCCCTTTCCACAGGAAGCCTCTTATCTTCTGACAGAGGTACCTCACTGCCAGCCTGGGTACTACCACTCACCTCTCTCCTTGCAGTCACCCTATCCATGGGAACATCAGTACCTACCAGCATATGTGGCTCACTGTCAGGCTCACTGCTACAGGGTAGCTCCCTCCCTGAAATAGCCACATCACCAACCCCAGCTTCAGGTGTGGGGTCTGTCTGGGTCTCCTCAGGCTACCAGACCCACATGTCTGTCTCCAAGCCTGACTGCATGTAACTGCATGCACACAAGGCACTGCATTATCAAAATAATTCCCTATCAAGACATCTGCAAGGATATCATCAAACACACCTACCTGCTTGCTTCCTTTTCCACCCTCCCTGACAAGGTGAACCCTGGACAAAGGTATTTGGAATAGGGTTACTCCTAAAGGTCTGACTGGAGTGGACTGCCCAAGTAAGTACTGCTCCTCTTTAACCACTACAGGCTTCAGAATGGTTATGTCAGGGGCTGTGTCTGTCTTAGCAGTGGCCTGCCTTCCATCCACTAAGAAAGGATACAGACTCCAGTGATAGTTTGGTACTCCTGTTGTCTCCAGACAACTTACCACTGGCATGATGTTATTCTCACTTGCTAGCTCCCTCACCTTTTGTTCTCCACATTGCTTCAGTGGACATTTGTATGCTACTTGGACCCTCTGGTTACATTTAAAATATCTAATCCTTATTCCTGGCTGTGTACCTGAACTAGTGGCTTCCCCTGTTAGTGGTGATTTAGGCTGCCCAACATGGGTTACCTTATATCTATGTGCAGCACTGGGTATCCCCTTCTTGTGCAGTGGTGGTCTGCTTGCTAAGTAGAGATCCTCTTTTCTCCCCATTTCTTCTGCAGAGTTACACTCTAGTTCTGCCAACCAGATTCTCATGTCTTTAGGCAAAGTGCTAAGGGCTTCTTCCCTCACCAAATGTCTGCCTACCTTTCAAAAGTGGTGACCTGTCACCCACTCACCCACCTATGAAAATAAGTGTGTAACTCAGCAATATAATCACATACACTTTCATCTGCCTTGTGTCTATGGTCACAAAACTTTTTTCATTAAGCTTCGGGTGTTAACTTAAAACATTCCAATAAACATTATTTTACTTTATCATAGTTTAAACAATCAATATTAGATCATTTAGAAACTGCAGTTACAGCTTTACCATGGAATAAGGGGGTCAGGAACCATACCCAGAGCCCTTGGTCAACATCATACTGTTCACATACTCGTTCAAATATATGAATAAAAGTATCAAAATTATCACCCTCTGCAAACTGTATGAGAAATTTACTGACCTTTATTGCTTCTGGGGTTTAGTTATTCAATATCCTGTTACCTCCATGATCCTGATGAAGAGTCAGCATCTCCCTCTCATATTGATGCCATTTCTCCTTTTCTTTGGCCTCCAAATGCCACAGTCTTTCATTCTCTTTGACCTCAAAATGCTGCAGTCTCTCTACTGATTCTTATTCCATCTGTTTCTCCTTTTCTTCAGCCTCCAAATGTCATAGTCTCTCTTCTTCTTCTTCTTTTGGCTTTTCCTGGTTAGGTGTCGCCACAGCGGATCATCTGTCCACTCATGATTGGCAGTGGAGTTTTACAGTGTCAAGTTCCAGCCCGGTGCCCAACCTTCCACAGAATGCACACACACACATGCACTCACACCTAGGTCCAATTTATAGTGTCCAGTCCACCTGCAGCATGTCTTTGGGATGTGGGAGGAAACTGGAGCACCTGGAGGAAACCCATGCGACCACAGGAAGGACATGCAGACTCCGCACAGAAGGCGGAGAACCTCTTGCTGTGAGATGACAAAGGTAATCACTGCACCACTGTGGCCACCCCAAATGCCATAGTCTCTCTGCTGATTCTAATTCCAAATGTTTGACCTCCAGTTCAAGTCTCTTTAACTCCAGGTGTACTTTTAAGTCCTCTGGGGAAAAGGTGAACTGTCCTGTTTTGGAGGGCTGCAAATCCCCATCACCAGACTGGTTGCTGTTCCATGATGCAGCTGCAATTAAGCCTGAAATAATTTCTTCTTTAGTCAGGTTGGCTTGTACAAGTCCTTTGGCTTTGCACACCTTTGCCAGCTTGTTCCTTGTCAACTTGCCATAATCTTCTGCTGACATCTTTGCCTGCTTTCCCTGACTAAACTAAACTAAAAAAAATAAATAAAACTGTTGGGAAAATGAAACTCTGTATGTTTACCTTTTGGCTGCTGAGAGTACACACACCTTCAGTGAACACTGCCCAGAGGTTACTGAAGTTCAATTACTATCTCACCCAGTTACCACCAATATGTGATGGTTCCTACTCTGGGCCAGTAATTAAGAAGCCTCAATCCTCACCACTGACATCAGTGAGGGATGGTCAATAAGAGCAAAAATGGATACACACAGTATTTTCAGATGCAGCTCTCTGCACTGAGCACAATTTCTCTTAACAGCACACAAAGAGCACACTCCAGACCTGGAGCTGAACTCTCTGTTTCTCTTTCCAGGCCCCAAACAAGACTCCACCTGACCATTTTGGAGCTCTGTGTCCCTTTTCCAAATAGTTGACACACACACTTGGATAGTTGATCTTCACACACACCGACACACCTGAGAAAGGCTGGCACAGATTTACCAGCTGTGCCCCCTCTGCCCAGAATATAAGGTAATTACACTGCCACCAGTCAGCTACTCTAAGGCTGTCACAAGGGTACCCTATTATACTGAGTAAAATTAATACTAATATAAATGGTAGAGGTTGACTAATGCAGCAAGACTTTCAGGAGTGGTCACAGTGTCACTAAAATAAGCATAAGTGCTCTCAAGATGTTAAAAGTATTCTCTAAAAGACCAGCCACAATGAAAGGTGTAGAAATATTTAATAATAAATAATAACATAGAAAACATGAGAATACTGAATAGCTAGTTACAACAAACACCAGAGTTTCAATCACAGGAGATAGAAAAAAGAATACAGTTGGATAGATTCCTACAGACACAGAAAAACAGTACTTAACTAATCACACCATATTTTCCTGACTAATCAAAAGAATTAATATTCTCTGGTTACTTACTAAAGCAAGGCAAGCTGAAGGGTGTTGAGTTGCTAACTACAGCACGGCAAGATGAGGTGTGAGGTTGTGTGAGAGATCTTCCTTGTCAGGTTCCAAAAAACAAAGTGCTGCTGCAAGAGTTCTGGAATATCTCTCACTGTAGTGCTCTCTTTCGGCTTTTCCCGGTTAGGGGTCACCACAGCGGAACTCCTGTCTGCTAATGATTGGCAGTGGAGTTTTACAGTGCTGAGTTGCCAGCCTGATGCCCAACCTTCAAAGAAAGCACACCCACTCATGTTTACACCTACCTACATGTCATTAACATCCCTCGACTGCGGGGAGGACATGCTGACTTCACACAAAATGAGCTCCAGCCTGGAATATCTCTCACTAATATCTAAAAAAAATTATTTCAGTGCTGGTTATAGAATGACATCATGTCTGGTCACCTGACTCATACAATACACACCCAGAGCTTTGCTAAAATCTGTTGCAGCATCTGAAAGCTATAAAACAATTTCAAAAACCTCCACATTTCCAGGGTAGCAATTAATTCATCCCAAGTCTAATACATTAAGATTCCTAGTCCTGGTTTTCCCAGACATTTTTGTCTCTGGCTGCAATCAGACCTGTAAAATAAAATCTTTATGGCTTAAATCAACCCATTTAATTTTCAACCTGTCTTTTTTCAAAATTAGCTGGACTGAGGTTAACTTCTTCCCTTCCAGAATTCTCTCTTAAAACATATGCATTTAATCAGTTATAATAATATGGTCTGACATACATGTATATCTCTTTTCTGTCCAGCAGGACCCACTGTTTTTTAACACAAGCAACTTTATAAATCAGTGTAAAAGTCAAATTACATAAAATTCTTTACAAAATTCCAGCTAGCTATGCTGGCATATGTTACACATGCGCTGCCCTACTTGACCTGGCACAAATGGCATTACCTCATATCATCACAACTGAATTTACATATTATTCTCCAAGATATAAAAGCTGGACTAGGCTAGATAGAATTCACATTTCACAGGAACATGTGCATTTAATTGAAGGTCTTGATACACACCCAGTAATGATTTCAGATCATGTGCCAATAATAACTAAAACAAAAACACATGACAATTAAATAAAAATGAGACACTGGCACTTTTCCCACCTATCTGTTGAAAAGACAAGAATTTAAGGAATGGGTACTGGAAATTATTCAGAGCTATCAGAGAAGACAGAAATGTCTTCTTAAAAATATGTAGGGAATGGAATAAAATTAAAATGGGGTTTAAAAATAGGGTTGAAATAAAATAAACGGAGATATGGTTACGAAGTGACAAAAATTACTTATAAGGACTGAAAAATTGCAGAATAGGGTGAATCTTAGAGAACAAGAAATGGGACAACTGCAGAATGCTAAACAGAAAATAAGGGACTACCTCATTAATATACATGAGTTTAAAAAGATTGCTGTTAAGCAACTGTTTCTTGATAATCACTATAGTACACAAACATTCTTAGCACAACAACTCAGGCAACAGAAAGTAGAAAGGGCTGCTTCCAAGCTTAGGGAGCCTATAACAAGGAAAGTAACAAGAGATCCTGTAGAGGTATTAGAAATATTTCAGAAATTCTATGAAAGTCTGTATAAAGCAGAGAAATATGGAACTGAAGAAAAGGTATAAATGGAAATGCTTATGGAGGAATTAAATATGCCAAGGTTAGAGGTAGATGAGGCTCAATTACTAACAGGATATGAGGAAATGGGATAAAAATGGTGATGTATAACCAGTCTACAGGAAAGTCCCCAGGAGTAAATGGTATTCTTGCGGAAGTTTGGAAGATAAGAGGGGAAAACTGAGAAAGATCTGGAAGGTTTTAACAGTATTTTAAGAGGATGAGCAGTACCAACATCCTGGAAGAAAGCAGTAGTAGCTTTAATACATAAAGAAGGTAAAGCTCCATCAGATCTAGATTCATACAGGCCAATTTCAATACTAAACCATGACTATAAAGTGTTTATGTCTGTAATGGCTAAGAAAATGGCAAAAGTGATGCCAAAAATCGATAGATATGGCTCAATGTGGTTTTGTGGAGGGGAAGCAAACATTTGAGAACATTAATAGAACACTGATGATCCAGAAGGAATCAGAATTAAGAAAATACCACTATTATTGGTGAGTCTTGATGCAGAGAAAGTATTTGACAGAGTAAGCTGGGATTTTTTAAGCAGGCAATGGAAGCATTTGCATTCCCTGATCAAATTATAAGGTTGATTATGAGGCTATATGAAGGATCAGAGGCAAAAAAGTAAACTGGGTGGGGTCCTCTCTGATAATTTCTGCTTGAGCAGATCCAGGCATGGTGTCCTCTTTCCTCTTTGTTATTTGCATTATATTTAGAATCATTGGCAAAGAAAATAAGGGACTCAGAAATTCAAGGATATAATTGGTATGGTAGTTAAGAAAAGCTGACTCAGTTTGAAGACAATATTATTTTATACTTGACAAAAGAAGAAAAGGACATTACAGTGTTGTGGAACATTTTGAGACAGTTTCAGGTCTTTTCAGGATACGAAATAAATGAAGCTAAAACAAAGGCAATAGCAGTAAATTATGTACCCACACACATACTGGTTCAGCAATATCCATATTTATGGGGACATGATAAAATGAAGTATTTAGGAGTATGGATTAAAATGATTCCAGTGTGGAAGCTAGGGATATATGGGAAAAGACTAAATAAAAGATACTACAAAAAATGAGAAATTGGAAGCTCATTTATATGGATATGAATAGTAAGATACAAGCAGTTAAAATGTTTTTAGTTCCTTTAGTCTTCTACATAGGTCAGGTATGCTTTTACCAACCAGAGGGGAAGTTGTGGATATCAATTAATAATGAGCTGAAGGACTTATCTGGGAGGGGAAGATGGCAAGAGGCAAGTGGGATAAGCTGATTCTTAAAATAAAACAAGGGGATTGAGATTACCTGATTTAAAGGGGTATTTCAGAGCTACACAGTTAAAGCTCTTATACATACCACAGGCAGAAACCTTTAATTGAAAGTAGAAAGGGATGATGATGAAATGGGGGAAGTTCAAAAAACAAGGACAGACTGGAATTTTTTATGCAGATCTTTAAGGAGAATAACAATAATCATACAGAATATTATATTCACAGAGTAGCAGAAAGTATTCTAAGAACTAAGCCGACACATGAATGGAAAAAGGAGGTTATGCCAATAGGGATGACTGCAATTAGGGATACAGACAATAGGCAAGAGGGGGCTGGAACCTATTAGAGAAAACTAACAAAGGAACCTAAGTATTGAGAGCAAATAACTAGAGAGGAAAAGGTAATAGAATGGGATGAGGCCAAACATTTATGTGGACTGCAGGTTAGAGATTGCCTTCCCTATCAAGGATAAATATCAGAGTACAGCAAAGAGAAAGAAGGGGGGTCCTAAATGAAAGAACAGCACTGGTAGAGGTTTTATTGGAATCTAGAGCAGAAGTTGCCATTAAAAAAGGAATAATTAGTAGAGCATATAAAATATTGCATGATAAATTTAAGAATCAATCAGAGAAGGTTAGAAAGGATTGGAAAGAGAGACTGGATAAGCAATTCACAAAGAAACAATAGGATATATATGTATGTCTCCCAAATATGCAACAAAATCTGGAATATTTAAGATTTTTGATTGGAAATGTTTATAAAGATATTTGTATATCCCAAACAGACTCCTGATAATTTTTCCTCAGGAAGACAGCAAATGTTGAAGGTGTGATGGGGAATAAAGTGGTAGTTGGGAACATATTTCCTGGGAGTGTAATGAGTTGGCAGACTTTAAAGATTTTCCTGCAGACTGCTCTGTCAGAGATACTGGGTGAGCAAATTAGTGTAACTAGAGAAATTATTTTTCTGAGCAATGATACAAAATCAGAATTGCCTAGACATAGTAAGGCCTTGCTGATTCTAATTATGGTGTTTGGCAAAAAAAAACAATGGAAATCAAAGTCTAAACCAACTGTACTAGAAATGGTGATTATAGTAACAGAGACAAAACAACTGGAATTTGGATCTTTAAAAAAGGGTAGGAGAAAATTACATAGGAAAAAATGAGAACACATAAAGTGGAAGAATGATGTTTAAAAGAAGGCAGGACTTGAATGAGCTATGTAATGTTTAACTGAAAATGATTAGGTAGACTATAAGTGATGTATAATCTTTGCAACTTGGACTACGTCAATATTGTTTGTGATGTAAAATGCTTGCAGTTGGGATTATGTCAATATGGTTTGTTTCATTTATATAAATGTATGACTGCCTATGTCATAAGTGATAATTTAAAAAAGATGTTTCTTGTTTAAAAAAAAAACAGTCCTCAGGAGGCATATTACTACAGCTGTTATAGAAGGAACATGTAATCAGATGGCAGCAGTGACCATGAGTGCATTATCTCAAATCACAGATTTGAATACACTGTTGTGGAGCTACCATATCCACACCTCAACATAGCACATGTGGATCAGCAACATTGACATCTGCAATGTTCATAGTGTCATAGGACATTACTAGGCTAACAGCCAGCATCACATAAAATCCTAGCCATTATTATACCATTTAAATCAAGTTGTGATATATATATTATGGAAAATAGCTGTGGTACATGCATAAGGATGTATGTGCACTACCCCATGACAGAATTAGCAATCACATATCCAGTGGTCTGGAGATGGCTTACAGAGAATCATGGAAGGGCTCTCCTCCATGGTGTGTATGGATCTTTCAGATGATGGCATCCTCCAGTGTTTTGCAAAAAAGAAAATATTTTATGTAGACAAAGGGAAAAAAAAGGGGATGTTAGATTTTTTTTTTTTTTTTTTTTTTGTGGATATGTTAAAGGTTCTCCTGAGTGGGACTCAAATTCAAAAAATCAAATGACTGTAATATAACACCAACCTTACACACACAGCAGCTGTAGTTGGTGGCCCATACCCTGTCAAGGGTGACGGGCATAAGTAAGTAAGTTACACACACAGCAGTTGAATGAGGTCACATTTGAACAGTAAACATATGTAGGTATACAATCTGGATTCCATAAAACATAGGACTAGCACCACAATAGATGTCTGACTTCAACAGTGCTACAGTTCACTTTATAGAGGATGCTGGGAGGAGTGTCTGACATAGATGTGGAGTCACATCTCTGTGTAAAATTGTCTCTGCACTAACATTTCAATGAACACAGACACACATTGTCTGCTGTGAGATTAGAACCCCTACCTATCTAGACACACAAGCTAGAGAACACCGTAGTTAATGCTCATGCCAGCACAGATGTCTGAGTTTAATACTGTCAGAGTGCACTTTATAGGTGAGCACATCATCATTGTATGCCGAGAAGAAGATGTTTGGAGGTGTGACTGACATAGCTGTGGACTCACGTGCCATTCTAAAATTGCCTCCAGACTGATAGTTGAATGAACATGCACACATACACGTCAACTGCTATGTGATTAGAACCCCTACCTATCTTGTTACACAAGCTGAAGAACACAGTACTCAATGCTAGTGCCATGGCACAAGCTGGACTTTCACAGTGTCAGGGTGCACTTTATAGCAGATGACAACATCAGTGTATGGTGAGTAGAAAATGTTGATAGGAATGTCTTACATTGCTGTGTACTCACATGTGGCTCTGAAATTGTCTCTACTGACCGAACAAACACACAAAATTAAGTTAACTGCTATGAGATTAGAACATCTACCTACCTAATTACAAAAGCTACAGAACACAGTAATTAACTCTAGCACCACAGCACAAATCTGACTTTCACTCTGTCAGAGTACACTTTATAGCAGATGACAGCATTGGTGTATATGGTTTGAAGAAGAGGTTGGTAGGAGTGTCTCACATAGCTATATACTCACATGCTTTACTCCCATTTTTTATTTTGTGTCTGTCTCACATAGCTTACATGCTGCTCTAAAATTGTCTCCTGACTGATAGTTGACTGAACACAAACAAGTTGACTGCTGTGAGATTAGAACATCTGCCTACCTAACTAGGTTCCACAAGGAAGAGAACACAGAATTTAACGCTAGTGCCATGACACAGCTCTGACATTAACAGTGTCAGACTGCACTTTATAGAGGATGACATCAGTGTATGGTGAGTAGAGGCAGTTGGGAGGGCTGTATGAAATTACTGTGTAGTCATGTACCACTATAAAATTTTGTTCTGAATGCTACTTGAGTGAGGACATACAAATGTATAGACTGAGCTGTACCTGAACGGATCAAAACAAGGTCCTCACAAAAAAACAAGCTACCCTGGTAGACATCAAGCATAAATAAGTTATACAACAAAAGGAAGAAAGTAATGTCTAAGAACAAGAGGAAAATCACTTGGCAGAGGAAAGACACCCTCCACAGCTTGAACAAGCAAATTAGATATCTTGTAAAGTCCTCTAAAGCCAATTATGAAGGTAAACTGGCATCCCTAGCCAAGGATAATCACAAGGTATTCTTTAGCTACATCAGAAATCTAAAAGGGAGGGCTGAACTAGTAGTGGACAGTGCCACTCATACTGACCCTGAGAACATCAACAACCTGCTAGCAAACAGATTTGGTGCAAACTTCACTCCCCTGTCCCTACCAGACATACCCCAAAGCATACTTGTCACCAGTCCTCTACCTAGTATCTCTAAAGAGCAGTTCATAACGGCACTCTCCACGGCCAAAAACATAGCATCTATGGGACTGGATAATATCCCAGGCTGTCTACTAAATGATCTAAAACAGAACCTAGCAGAACCACTTGGCAATCTCTTCCACCACAGTCTAAGTACTGGCTTTGCCAAAGCAGAGTGGAAAATAGCAACAGTAATTCCCTTGCACAAAGGGGGTCTATCAACCAACCTGGGTACTATAGACCCATAAGCCTAATCAGCCTCATCTGCAAGGCCATGGAAAGAATTGTCATGGATCTTATCAACAAAGACATAGGTGACCTTCAAACTCTTGACCTGACTTAGTTTGGCTTTGTTAAGGGTAGATCATGCTTATTAAACCTGGTGAACTTCTTCAAGAATGTCACCAAAGCCCTGGCTGAAGGCAAAACAGTATATACAGGCTATCTTGGCTTAGCCAAGGCTTTTGACACAATCCCCCACTCAAGCTTCATTGAGAAACTCAGCCAGCTGGGAATTAACCTGTAGATTAGAGTGTATGTACTGTGTCTTTAAGAAGCATATCAAGAACTGAACATGCACATATAAATACCAGGCACGTGCTATTCCCACTGCCATTTTGAGAGTGCAGCCCGAGAATGAGAATGTATAATTGCAGTAGTTAGTTTGTATATAAGTTACTTAAGTTAAAGTCAGTAAACATCTATCATGATGTGTTTGTACATAATAAAGCTACTTCTGCAGAACCCACAAAGACTCTTCTATTGTGTCCAAAGTAGGAGAGTGACATAACCCATATGTTATTAGATGGGTGGTGTACCACAAGGCTCTGTGCTGGGCCCCCTACTTCTTGGAATTTATTTCTCAGAAGTCCAGGCAAAAATAGATGGCCTGTACCTTACCAAGTTCGCTGATGACTGCAAATTGGGTGCAAACACATGGTGTCAGAATCGGGATTGCAGAGAATAAGATTTGGAGCCATGAGGTGCAGAGATGACAGTGAAGGTAAACTAAGAGAAACATGCATGAAAAAGAGTCAGAAAAGAAGAAAAGGTAATGAGAATATGCACCAACTACTTATTTCATATAAAAGACAGAACAGGGCATTACAAGGGCACAAAACACATTATTAAACAAGTGGGAAGCACAAAAGGTTTATTAACTAAGTGAAATGTTTAAAAGCAAATTGAACATGTTTAAGGCAAAACAGGCATGTTTAAAGTAAAGCGAGCACAAGAAAAGTACAATGGGCATAAAAAGAGATTAAATGAGCAAAATGAATATAATAAGGGCGAAAAGGGCACATTAAGCATAAATAAAGCAAGGCGACTGCAAGTTCTTTGTGAAAGTGCCGTGTTTTGGCACAGCTACAGCTTTGTATTGTATCAAGGGCATGATTAAAGTTATTTGAAGTATCTCAAAGTGTGTAAAAATGCTTACAGTGTGTGCTTATTACTGTGCACGTATTTTGAAGAGTTGTTTGAGTGCATAGTGCAACTATTTTGTGAAGTACAGTCAAAGTATAGCCATTTCAAAAAGTTTCTTGTGCTAGGTGTGTCTATTCACAAAGTGATACCATTACAGAGTGTTTCTTGCACTGTAAAGAATTGCCTAGCAAGGTACCACCATTCTGGGAAAATTTCAATGTGCTGTGTACAGTTTTTTCACAAAGTGCCATTACTTTAAAATGTTATTGACTCCAAGCTTCCCTTGCCCAGTTCATTTGCATCGTGCAGTTATTTGATATGTTTCTCATAATGATAAGAGGTGATTTCTTGCAATACAGTAATTTCAAGAGTATTACAGTGCCCAAAAGACTTATTTCACAAAGTTCAGTTACACAGAGCTTATTGTGCTATTGTGCGAAGTTAAAAATACTGACATAGCTTTCTGCCATATGTGTATGTGTATGTGCTTATTTGCAAAACCCTTTACTGGTATGTGTTAATATGGCAGATGGATTTTGAAAGCCCTTACCACTTGTATTTGATCAGAATATTGCAGATAATTGGAGAATATTTGAGCAAGAGTACAGTATTTTTATAAAAGAAGCTTATTCAGATAAAGATGCACACACCAAGACATTCGTTTTGCTAATCCTAGCTGGGTCAGAGGCCATAGAAAGAGAGCCTTCATTTGTGTATGCACCGGCAGTATATGAGGGAGAAAGTAAAAAACATCATATTGTTGTGCAGGCTGAGTCAAGGGAAGACCCCAAGTGTTTGTAGCACAAGTTCAAAAAAATGTGTAACCCCTAGACAAATATAACACTAGAGAGGCATTTGTTTTACACGAGAGATCAGAAACCGAGGAAACTTTTGCAGCTTATATAACTGACCTGAGAAACAAAGCTAAAATGTGTCGGTTTGGTGACTTAAAAGATGAGTTAATAAAGGACAAACTCATGTGTAGTATTAATAGTTCTGCTGTGAGAAAGATTTTGCTCTGTGACAGTGATTTAATGTTGAGTTATGCCACCGAGATTTGCCAAATCCATGAAGTGACAGAAAAACACAGAAGTATGCTTGCAAGTGACAAGAGCATGGTTTCAGCAGGCTTCAGAGCAAATGTAGATAGCATGCAGCATGTGGCAAACAGAAGTAGGCCTAAGCACATGGCAGCCACAACCCCTGCTGACTCACCAGGGAAACCACATAGCTTTCCAGCAAGATCCAAGACTAGCTCAGTTAGAGGAGCATTTTCCTCAGCGCAGTACAAGCATGAATCATTAAAACACAAGTCCAGCTTTATTGTTAACTGTTGCAATTGTGGTACAAATCATGAGTCTAAAAGAAAGAAATGATTAGCATTTGGACAGCAATGTCGCAAGTGTAAAAAATGGAACCATTTTCAGAAGTCTGCAAATCAAGTAAAACACAGTTGTAAAGAAAGGCCACACAAAAAAGCAGGTTGATCAAGCAGGGATGCAGCAGTCAGCTTTCTATGTAGATAGCGTATCAGTAAAAGAGTTGCAGTGAATTTATTGGCAAAGAGTGAGTATACAGTCTGGATCAATGGTAAATCCACAGAGCTTAAAGCAGACGCTGGTTCAAAGTGTAGTGTTATATCAGCAGACACATTTGCTAAAGTGAGAACTAATGAGCACCTCAATGTGGCCAGTAGTGCGAAACCTGGTGCTTATGGCGGTGAAGGAAATTCCAACCGAAGGTTTAGTGAGGCTTTCGTGTTATTTGGCCAAGAACTGTTACAACTTGTTATTCTATATAGTCCAAAGACCAATGCAGTTATTATTGGGTCTCAAAGATAGTTTGAGAATGAATCTGCTTTCTTTTACCAAATACGTTCATCACATAAGTGCATATCCTAGTATCAATTTTTCTGAAGTTATTTTCTCAGAGTATGCTGATGTTTTCAATGGCAAGCTGGGCAAAATTCCAGTTGTGTACTCCATGAAGTTAGACCCATAGGTCACTCCAGTAGTCAGGCCAGCAAGAAGAGTTCCGATAGTTATGCAAAAGGTTCAGATGGATAAAATGGTACAGCAAGGATTGATTTCTCCAGTTACAGAGCCAACTGAATAGTTTAATTTATGGTAGCAGCTCACAAAAAAGGCTCAAATAAAATCAGAATATGTATTGACCCAAGAGATTTGAACAAGGCATTGAAAAGACCCCATCATCCAATACGCACAGTCAAAGAAGTCGCAGTTCTAATACCAAATTCCACTGTTTTTTTCTGCCTTGGATGCAAACAGTTCATTTCAGCAAGTAATGCTTGATTGCAAATTTTCATTACTAAACATTTTTGGTACCCTGTTTGGCAGATACAGATTTCTAAGGATGCCATTTGGAATAAATTCTGCAAGTGAAGTTTTTCAGCATGCAATGGAGCAATTTTTTTCAGGTTATCCTTGTGCCATAATAGTAGATGATTTATTGGTTGGAGGCAATGGTGAAGCAGAGCATGACAGAAACCGAAAGAAAGTTCTAGACAGACATGTGAAGTTAACTTGAAGCTCAATCCTCCGAAGTGCAAGTCTAGACTTCCAGAAGTTACATATGTAGGTCATTTATTTACCAGTACTGGCTTGAGACCAGACCTGACTAAGCAAGCAGCTATTATTGAGATGTCAGCACCAGATAATATTCAAGCTCTACAGTGTTTCTTAGGCATGGTAAACTATTTAGGCAAGTTTATACCAGACTTCAGTGAGTTAACAGCACTTTTAAGAGAGCTAATGCATAAAAATGTTGCATGGTCATGGTTAGAACAACACCGGAAGGCATTTGAAGACCTCAAGCAGCAAATTGCCACCCCACCTACATTAAGATACTGTGATGTGAACAAACCAGTTACTCTTTCCTGTGATGCTTCAAAATTTGGTCTTATTCTTCAAGAGGACAGACCAGTAGCCTATGCATCTAGAACACTTACCCAAACTGAGATGCAGTATGCTCAAATTGAAAAAGAACATTTGGCAATAGTATTTGCATGTTCCAAATTTCATGATTATATTTATTGGTGAGCTATTCAGATTGAAATTGACCATCAACCTCCAGTCACTATTCTAAAGAAGCCTATGCATTCAGCTCCAGCAAGATTACAAAGAATGATGCTCAAATTGCAAAAGTACAACTTCAGAATGGTCTATACGAAAGGCAAACTACTCTATCTCACTGATACTTTATCCAGATCACCCAGGAATACAACGGAACAGCATGATGTAGAGAATTTTGACTTTGACGTGATGGCAGTGCATAATTTTTTTATCACTAGGCTTGATGAGTTGAGAGATCACACAAAGACTGATCCAGTTTTGCAAAAGCTCAATCACTACATTAATGTTGGATGACCGTCAAAGCAATCTAGTGTACCACCTGAAGTACAAACTTATTTTCCTTACAGAGATGAGATGTTGATGGAAGATGGCATTATTTTCAAAGGTCCTAAAATTGTTATTCCTGCTTCCTCACAACATGAGCACATCCAGATTTTGCATCGTGGTCACCCAGGTTTCACATCCACTAAGAGGCGAGTGAGAGAACTAGTATTTTGGCCTTCATTACCGAAAGACATTGATAAAGTACTTTCTTCTTGTTCAATATGCAATAGTACTAGACCACATTTGCAAAGAGAACCACTTCAGCTAAATCCAGTTCCTGAACTGCCTTAGTCGACAGTAGCCACTAATATCTTTGAGTGGAACAATCAGCACTACTTAGTATTGGTAGACTCTTAATCAAATTGATTTGAGATTGACTTACTACCTAACCTAACATCCACTACTGTTATTACTAAGTTGAAACGTCATTTCTTAGTCCATGGTGGTCCACACAAAGTTATTTCTGACAATGGTACTCAATCTATTAGTCAGTTGTTCCAGAAATTTGCAAGAGAATGGGACTTTGTACATGTTATTAGCAGTCCTGAATATCCACACTCAAATGGTCTAGCTGAACTTGCAGTTCAGAATGGAAAGCAATTACTTCAAAGGTCAAAGCGTGGCAATACCGATGTCTTTTTGAATTTGCTTAATCTCAGAAATATACCCCAGGGTTCAGGCACCTAGGCAGCAAGATATTTCCCTGTGGTACATTTGGCTGGGGACACATGGCTGAAGTGACAGTCAGCTGCAGAGAAATATGGTTGTTTGCAAATTCCCTGTGGTCAAAGAGAAGCACATACTGCCATGCTCACAGCTTTAATAACCAAATGCATGAAGGCAGAGGAAGTAATGAATGCTGTGATCAGTGTAGAGTACATACTTATGTAACTACAACATGTAGAAGTGTGCTACAGCATGGAGGAAATCGTGCAGGCTACTGTAGTCACATTTATGCTGCAGTATGCGTTTTAGGTAATGCTCCCTAGAGAATGTAAAGGGGGTAATGGTCCACACACCGATTATAAAGGTACTGCCCATTGTGCACTGCATTTGTACTGCCACTGACATTCCCTCTAGCCAGCCTGCTGCTGATGCCTGCTATATTGCCTGCTGTCTCATGTTCCCTTGGGGACCATGGACATTGTTTTCCCACTGTGAATTTGGTTCTTGAAGTTGTGGGCATGGCAACACATTCTTCTCTTTGCTCACAGGGAATTCGCAAACAGCCATATTTCTCTGCAGCTAACTGTCACTTCAACCATGTATCCCCAGTCAAATGTACCACAGCGAAATTTCTCGCTGCCTAGGTGCCTGAACCCCCATATATGTTTTCAACCTACCTGAAAAAGTATTCTGAAACCACTGAATATAACAGTTTGAATCTCACACCAACCTCTCAATAGTTCTTAATTACTGAAACAAGCTTAATCCTTTTCTGTCTTGCGTAGAGAAAATGGTCCTTTTTCACAAGTACCATGACATCACCAATTTTCATCACCTTTACTTTTTGTCTTACTTTTGCTAGATCATCACCTTCTACTGATACAGCTGCACTTTAACCAATATTAGTCTGAGATGTTTTCTGGGGGTCAAATGTAGATCATATATATGGTGAACCTTCTCAATTAACAAATCTTCCTGTGGAATGCCAGTCCAGTCACCTGTTTGTACTTTCATAAGGTTAATGCAGTCCCCTCCCCCCAACTTCTTTATATTGCACAAAACCTCAGTTTTTCTTCATGCTGTGTCTTCCAGATGTACTTTTTTTAAACATTTCTTTAATGTCTTAGTCTCTATCATTCTCTCCTTCATTTCTAGTTCTAGCATCTACAAAATTAGCAGTTCATTAGAAAGGTCATTAATAACTTTATATTTTTTAACCATTGTTTTTGTTTGTTGTATAGTCTTCTAAAGTCCCACTTATTTCAAACACCTCAGAGTTAGGGTTGCCACCTTTTCAAATGCCCAAAGTGGGACATTTTTTTAGAAATGTCAGATTTTTCAGGGAAAAACAAACTCACGGCCAGTACAAAGGACAGAACTTCATTTTTTGCCAAAATAAAAGCTTATTCCTGTAGAATTTTAGTTGCTTATTCTGTTTTTATAACATTTAGGTGTTTCAAATACAAAATAACTGTTGTATGCAACCATTAAAAAAAATATAGGAAATATTTTTGTGCTAAAATCTCAGGACATTTGCCATTTTTTCAATTTGTTTGGCAGGACACAACTGCACAGAAGAAGGACTGTCCCTCACAAATTGGGACAGGTGGTAACCCTACTCAGAGTGTATTTAGGTTCATAGGTTCATACTTGGCTATCTGCCCAAGGGCATTTATAAGCCTAGCCCAAAGTTATGTGGCTTTCGCCACCCCTTTAGTTTGAATAAAACTATGCCTATTATTTTGCTGTGCCTCTGTCAAGCAGTGACACTGAAGTAATCCCTGGGGTATATCTGCGATCTCCCATCCATTGGTCAAGATTCCTCTTGAACAAGGCCAGCGAGGTGCTCTGCCTCACATGTACCGGGATTTTGTTCCACAGCATAGGGAGTCTCTGGGTGATGAATCTGTCCCTCCAGCACGTTCTATTAATAACCATGTCAAGGTTTAAGTCTCCCGCCCTTGTGGTTCTGAGGGATCTAGATTTTTGAGGTGAAGCATATTCATCAAATCTGGGTTTGACATGGCCTTATATGTCAGGCACAGGTCACCTCTGAGCAAGCGGTATGAGACTGAATAGAGCTGGAGTTCTTTCAGTCGGGCAGCATAAGACATATTTTTGAGACCCTTTATCCTTTTGGTGAGGAACTTTTGGGGCCTTTCCAGCTGCTGCAGGTGTCGGGTCAGATACATTCGAATGGGGCATTGTACTCAATCATAGGTCTAATGAGTGATGAGTACAGGGGACGATGACCTCCCTTGATCTAGATGTGAATCCCTTCATGATCAGGTGGGCAATGTAGAAGGTTTTCCTAACTACTTTAGCAACATGAGTGTCAAACGAAGGCTACTGTCAACCTGGGTCCCCAGATCCCTGATGACTTCTTCTGTGCTCAGTGGATTGCCACCTATATGGTAGCTAGGGGTAACCTTGTTTTTCCCGAAGGGTATGACTATGCATTTCTTGGCGTTTAACTTTAGGCCATGGCTCTGGCACCAGTTATCCGTTTCTGTGAGGCCCTTCTGAAGGATATCTGTGTCAGATGTGTTTTCGACTATGGCGCCCAGTTTGCAGTCATCTGCAAACTTTGTCAGCCATAACCCTCCTGTGTTTGCTTGTACTTCAGAAAAGTAGATGCCGAACAAGAGTGGACCCAGGACTGAGCCCTGTGGGACACCACTTGTGACAGGCTTTGAGTCTGACATGGCTCCAGCAACTCTGACCCTGTGGGTTCTGTCACTTAGCCAGTTTGCAACCCATCTTGTGATGTATGGGTTTACATTCACGCTGATGAGTTTTTCGATGATACCTGAGTGGGGTATTGTGTCAAAGGCCTTTGCCAGGTCTAGGTAGGCTGTATGGACTGCATTTCCCTCATCAATGGCCTTGGTGACTGTCTCAAAAAAGTCAACCAAGTTTAAAAGGCATGATCTGCCTTTGACAAAGCCAAACTGGGTTGGATCCAAAGTCTGCAAGTTCCCTATGTCTTTATTTATGAGTTCCATTATGATCCTCTCCATGGCTTTGCAGATAAGGCTTGTCAAGCTAATGGGACGGTAATTTCCAGGGTCGGTGGAGGCACCGCCCTTGTGAAGTGGGACCACAGTCACCGTGCGCCACTCCTTGGGTACGTATCCTGAGGTGAGGCTAAGATTAAACAGCTGTCCTAATTGCAGGTTTAATTCCTCATTGAGTTCGTGGAGCACACAGCCGGGGACACCATCCGGTCCCATGGATGCTGTGTTTTTGCCTTGGAGAGAGCAGTTCTCACCTGGGCGTTGGAGATGTTTGGGAAGCTACAATCCTCTGGTATAGATATCTCTCCTTTGGGGAGAAGTTTGCACTGAACCTGTCAGCCAGTATGTTGGCAATGTGTGTAGGTTCAGTAATCTTCACATCATTTTGAACTAATTCTGAGCATATCTGGGAGTTTCCTTCTAGGTTTCTAACATAGCTAAAGAAGGCCTTATGATTGTCTTTTGAGTCCTTGGCGATTTTTCTCTCAAAATTTGCCTTGGATGATTTTATGAGAGCTCTTAGTTTTTTACTTATAATGATCAAAGGTGTCTTACCTTTCAAGGATTTTGCTCTATCTTGTAGTAGCTTCCTCCTTTTGTTGTAGAGCTTGTTTATGGCTGGGGTCCACCAGACTGGACGCTTGCCTTTGGTACAAAGAGTCTTAGTTTTGTTTGGGATTGCCTGATCCATGCAGTCCTGTAGGTGCTGGTAGAAGGCATTTGTAAGTGATTCAGCAGTTTGAGTAATGTTTACCACTGGCTCAGGGGCCTTAAAGAAGACCACACTAGTTTTTATAAGTGTGAAGTCGGCTTTTGAGAAGTTTTTCACTGTGGTCTTTTTTATTTCAGGTGGGGGCGGGATGAGGACCTCCAGCGAGATTAGTTTATGATCTGATCTCACCAGTGAGGGGTATACTTCTGGTGTTGAACATTGTGATCCCATGTTCGTGATGATGAGATCAAGTATGTTTTCTCCTCTTGTGGGGATGGTGACTAGTTGTTCCATGGCATTTGAGTTTATGAACTCCAGGAACCTTTGGGCTAGAGTGTTTGGGCTTGAGTAGTGTTCCCAGTCTATATTAGGGTAGTTGAAGTCACCTAGTATGATGGTGTTTGGAGATACATTTATCCCCTCCAATGTTTTCAGGAAGGCCATGTGAGGTTCCTGAGTTTGAGAAGGTGGCCTGTAACATGCTACAAATTGCAGAGCAGTCTTGCCTATGGTTAATTGCACCCGGATGGTCTCCAATGCATCGTGCGTTGCCACCAACCTTGAGGTGTGGGTGTCCTTTATGAATATGGACAACCCCCTCCTCTCTTGGTGTTGTCCGGATTTTGGGGCCGGAACGCATGATATGAGGTGAAACCTGATAGTGCTGGGGTGCTCTCAGGAGCCTTGAACCAGGTTTCTGTCACAGCACAGACATCGATGTTCTCCATACTGAGAAGGGCCTCGAGTGCATGCATCTTGAGATTGAGACTTCTGGCATTGGGCAGCATTACCCTTAGTTTTTTTCCTTTTTTGTGTTCTAGGGTGGTAGGTTTAGAATTTGAGCCTTGCCTAAAAAAGGCACTATGGGGGTGGCAAGAGCCTTTGCCAATATCCGGAAGCCTAGGGGTGACAGGTGCAAGCCATCCCTTGCGAAGAAGCATGGCTTGTCCAGCATGTCATCCCAGGCAGACAGACATTGGATCCCCTTTGAATGACACCAGAATTTAAGCCAATTATTAAAGCTGATCATCTTATCACTGTATTGTGGCATCATTCTAGGTGAAGGTAGGATACTGCTCAAGGTCGGGGTCATACCTGCCTGGGCTACATAATCAGAGAGCTCCTCAATATCTCTTTTCATGTAGTCCAAGGAGGTACGTCTCAGGTCGTTGACACCAGCGTGGACAATGACTGAGTCGTACTTGTACCTGCTGTTGAGAGACCTGAGTGCTTGCGTTATGTGGCGGATTCTAGTGCCCGACAGGCAGCTTACTGTGACCTTCTCCTTACTCAGTCTGGTGAGCGGGACGTCAGTGTGTCTGACTATGGAGTCACCTATGACAAGTATGTTTGGTGTTGTATTTGGCCTTAAGGGCAGTGATTGCTTTGCACACTGATTTTGTTGTTTATGTGTTGTTTGTGTGGTGTATTGAGTTTGCAGTTGCTTGGGTGTCTGCTTTGGAGGCCTCTGCTGTTTAGGTAAATTTTACTCAGAGCCTCCGAGTATGTCTTAGTGTGTTTATGTGTTTGATTCAGTGGTGTGGTTGAGTTATGTGAGACTGGTATTGTGGTGTGTGTAGTTTCCTTCTCCTCCTGCCTGGTCTTGCCAGTCCTGAGTTGAGAGAGCTCAGCCTCCAGTCTGGCTAAATAGCTGCATCTCTCACAAGTGTTAGTGTTACGTGGGAGGAGGAGAGGGTTGTCCGTGTACATGAGGCAATTGTAACATTGTCTCAGAATTCCCAGATTCACCAACTGGGCAGGAGAGGACGCCAGCATCTGACCCTTGACATGCTAGAAAGAATTATGAGTTGGTATGAGACAGAAAAGTAGTGGGCTTAGCAGGGAAGTGGGCACTCCTGGGGGTTTTGCTAGTGAGAGATTTGTATAATATAGGAGTGCTTGACCTGCAAAGAGAATGCTTATAAGACAAGGGATATGCTTATAAGACAAGTGCTGAGCTTTTTGAGAAGAAAAAGCTATTTGGAACAAGTGCTGCAGTTTTTAGTGAAGGTGTAAACTGTTTAGGTTCCTAACAGAGCAGTTCTAAGGGAAAAATTGAAGAACAGACTTTCTGGAGCCAGAAAGAGTTTAACCTTGTTTAACCGGCGCTGCCCGATGCTGCTCTAGTGGCAACTCCGCGCTAAATCGCACTAAAGCACGTTAAAGCATGCTTGATAGCAGGGGCTGGAAAGAAGCAGGAATAGACCCAAAACGGACAATAAAACTACAGTTTCAAGTCAGTAACCACCTCTATGGGGGGCAGGGAAGCTGCTCAATGTTATTCACTGCCACTGATCAACAGAGAGACCCTCCTTCAGCCCAAGCAAAAATGGCCTCACAGAAACTTTCAAACAGTTCAGGAACAGCAAGCCTGTAACTGAACTTTTTTAACTCTCAGAAAAGTGGGAAAAAAGCAAGATTGTTTTTTTTGTTTTTGTTTTTTACAGAGATAGCAGAGGTTCACAAGTAATATCAAGTTATAACAGTGCAGTAAATGACCCCACACAAGAGTGCTAGGTCAAGGACAGAAAATATGCAAGTTTTAAGAAAAAAACAATTTAAAATTAAGTGCAAACAGGAAATTCAGCAAACAGCTTTTGGTTGTGCTCTAAATACAGCTACTAATACAGAAATCAAGTTTAACAAGCCAGAAAATGCTCAAGCTAGGCAGCTATGCAGAAAAACTTAGCAAATAAACAGAGAAAAAATACTTAAAATCTCAAAAGGGGCTCCCTTCTTCTCTCAGCATTTTTTCGTCTTGGAGGGTGCTTCACCAACAGCCAACAAGCCTGAAAAGACGCCCAAACCACAAGGCAACTAGGTTTTAAGAGAGGAAGATGAAGGAGTTTTGGAAATGACCCCTAGTGGCCAATAAAACTACAGTTTCAAGTCAGTAACCACCTCTATGGGGGGCAGGGAAGCTGCTCAATGTTATTCACTGCCACTGATCAACAGAGAGACCCTCCTTCAGCCCAAGCAAAAATGGCCTCACAGAAACTTTCAAACAGTTCAGGAACAGCAAGCCTGTAACTGAACTTTTTAACTCTCAAAAAGTGGGAAAAAAGCAAGATTTTTTTTGTTTTTGTTTTTTACAGAGATAGCAGAGGTTCACAAGTAATATCAAGTTATAACAGTGCAGTAAATGACCCCACACAAGAGTGCTAGGTCAAGGACAAAAAATATGCAAGTTTTAAGAAAAAAACGATTTAAAATTAAGTGCAAACAGCTTTTGGTTGTGCTCTAAATACAGCTACTAATACAGAAATCAAGTTTAACAAGCCAGAAAATGCTCAAGCTAGGCAGCTATGCAGAAAAACTTAGCAAATAAACAGAGAAAAACTACTTAAAATCTCAAAAGTGGCTCCCTTCTTCTCTCAGCGTTTTTTCCTCTTGGAGGGTGCTTCACCAACAGCCAACAAGCCTGAAAAGACGCTCAAACCACGAGGCAACTAGGTTTTAAGAGAGGAAGATGAAGGAGTTTTGGAAATGACCCCTAGTGGCCAATAAAATTACAGTTTCAAGTCAGTAACCACCTCTACGGGGGGCAGGGAGGCTGCTCAATGTTATTCACTGCCACTGATCAACACAGAGACCCTCCTTCAGCCCAAGCAAAAATGGCCTCACAGAAACTTTCAAACAGTTCAGGAACAGCAAGCCTGTAACTGAACTTTTTTAACTCTCAGAAAAGTGGGAAAAAAGCAAGATTTTTTTTTGTTTTTTACAGAGATAGCAGAGGTTCACAGGTAATATCAAGTTATAACAGTGCAGTAAATGACCCCACACAAGAGTGCTAGGTCAAGGACAGAAAATATGCAAGTTTTAAGAAAAAAACGATTTAAAATTAAGTGCAAACAGGAAATTCAGCAAACAGCTTTTGGTTGTGCTCTAAATACAGCTACTAATACAGAAATCAAGTTTAACAAGCCAGAAAATGCTCAAGCTAGGCAGCTATGCAGAAAAACTTAGCAAATAAACAGAGAAAAAAAAAAAGTGGCTGAAAATCATGGCATGACATTTTTTTATAGTTTGCCAGTTTTCACACTGGGAGATAGCTGATTAATGTGATTTGATCTATTTTTCCTTCTAGTTTACTGGGAACACTCTCCTGCATTGATGTTACAAGTAAGTCTGCTTCATGCTGATCAACCACAATGTCCTTCCCATCTGCAACATTGTCCTTTCCTTTTCTGGTTGTTCTTTTTCCTTACTTTCCCATTTTTTTTCTTTCATGACACCCAGTCAGTGTATCTACTAGCTAGTAATCACATTTAACCCAAATGTATAACTTTTGACATTTTTTTATAGTTTGCCAGTTTTCACACTGGGAGATAGATGATTAATGTGATTTTCAGCCACTCACTTGGAATCAACAAATCCATAGATCTTGAATCTGGGAGTTTAGACAAGTGCTTCCTACTCATGCTATAGGTTTGCATACCAGACTGTGCCTAATGCAATAATGTAATAGGTGTCTACCTGCTATCTGGTACTAGCAGATACATGAGGTAGATAACCTGGACTTGAGATAAACGCCCATCAGTATTTGTGCTGGAGATAAACCAAAGGATGGTACTGGTATATTCTTAATAGGCATAACAGTCAGATGAGTCAGAGTATTCATATTTCTTGAGAATATTATTAACTACACAGTACTTTCCATCTGCCCATTAATCTGAAGGTATCTACCTTCACTCATTTGGTCACTTCTGTATTGTGACTGTGACCCCTGTAGCCCCCATCAGACTTATTTATTGATTTTGCTTCTCATTGTTACTAAGTTCTTGGCTCACAAACTGAGATCCATTATTGATATCAGTTCTTCGAGGATGCTTTACCTTGGAAAGAACACACACACACACACACACACACACACACATGCAGAGAAAGCCTTTTGCTTATGCATCGTTAAAACCATAGAACTTAAAAGGGAAAATATTAGGTCTCAGTTGGGTTTCAAATCCATGACCTTTAGCATTCCATGGTTTCAAATCCATGACCTCCAGCATTCCATGCTACATTCACTGCCCCTGGACAGATACATATTGCATTTGCCTTGGATAGACTGATTTTAATTCAGTAAGAACTCTTTGACTTGTTGGGTCGTGTAGCTGCATAGCCTCTAGAAATTTTAAAGTATTGTTTGCAATTAGTAATGTGCATCCTTGACAAATATAAGATTTCAGGGTGGACATTCAGCAGAATATCAGGAAAAAAGGAAAAGACGGGGTAATGATACTGATTCCTTGAGGTGTTCCAAAAGTGACGGAAGACGGGGAAAAGAAAATGATAGATTTGTGATAGGAGGGTTATTGCTGAGGAGGAAGATTGCACTGGCACGTATTTATATTCCACCAAAATTTTCTTTTATGGAGCTTTAGAAAATTTGTGGGGAAATAATACATTTTCAGTAAAGAATGTTGTTTATAGACAGGGTCTGGAACCTAATTTACAACAGTGATGTATTGGGGACCTAGAAAGGAAAATATTTTTTATTTTATTTGGCATTTGTGGTTTGTAGGATGACATTGGTGATCAAGAAGAGGAGGATGAGTGTGAGGGCAGCACCAAGGATCAAATGGTGCAAATTGAAAAAGGGTAATTGTGAGGTGATGTTCAGGGAAGAGTTAAGACAGGCACTGGGTGGCAGTGAAGAGTTACTGAATAGCTGGGTAACTACAGCAGAGCTAGTAAGAGAGATGGCTAGAAGGGTGCTTGGTGTGACATCTGGAAAGAGGAAGGAGGACAAGGAGACCTGGTGGTGGAATGAAGTACAGGAGAGTATACAGAGAAAGAGGTTGGTGAAGAAGAAGTGGGATTGTCAAAGAGATGAAGAAAGTAGACAATAGTATAAGGAGATGAGGTGCATGGCAAAGAGAGAGGTGGCAAAGGCTAAGGATAAGGTGTATGAAGAGTTGTATAAAAGGTTGGACACTAAGGAGGGAAAAGGACCTGTACCGATTGGCTAGACAAAGGGACCGAGCTAGTAAAGATGTGCAGCAGGTAAGGGTGATAAAGGATAATGAGGGAAACGTACTCACAAGCGAGGAGAGTGTGTTAAGCAGATGGAAAGAGGACTTTGAGGGGTTGATGACTGAAAAGAATGAGAGGGAGAGAAGGTTGGATGATGTGCGGATAGTGAATCATGAAGTGCAATGGATTAGCAAGGAGGAAGTAAGGATAGCTATGAAGAGGATGAAGAACGGAAAGGCTGTTGGTTCAGATGACATACCTGTGGAAACATGGAGGTGTTTAGGTGAAATGGCAGTGGAGTTTTTAACTAGATTGTTTAATGAAATCTTGGAAAATGAGAGGATGCCTAAGGAATGGAGAAAAAGTGTTTTAGTACAGATTTTTAAGAATAAGGGTGATGAGCAGAGCTGTAGTAACTACAGAGGAATTAAACTGATCAGTCACAGCATGAAGTTATGGGAAAGAGTAGTGGAAGCTAGGTTAAGAAGGGAGGTGATGATTAGTGATCAGCAGTATGGTTTCATGCCAGGAAAGAGCACTACAGATGCAATGTTTGCTCTGAGAGTGTTGATGGAGAAGTACAGAGAAGGTCAGAAGGAGTTGCATTGTGTCTTTGTGGATTTAGAGAAAGCATATGACAGGGTACCTAGAGAGGAGTTGTGCTATTGTATGAGGAAGTCGGGAGTGTCAGAGAAGTATGTAAGAGTGGTACAAGATATGTACTAGGGTAGTGTGACAGCGATGAGGTCTGCGGTGGGAGTGATGGATGCGTTTAAGGTGGAGGTGGGATTACATCTGGGCTCTGAGCCCTTTCTTATTTGCAAATGGTGATGGACAGGTTGACAGATGAGAGTCCCCGTGGACTATGATGTTTGCAGATGACATTGTGATCTGTAGTGAGAGTAGGGAACAGGTGGAGGAGACCCTGGAGAGGTGGAGATATGCTCTAGAGAGAATAGGAATGAAGGTCAGCAGGACTAAGACAGACTATATGTGTGTGAAAGAGAGGAAGGATAGAGGAATGGTGAGGATGCAGGGAGTAGAGGTGGCGAAAGTGAATGAGTTTAAGTACTTGGGATCAACAGTTCAGAGTAATGGTGAGTGTGGAAGAGAGGTGAAGAAGAGAGTACAGGCAGGATGGAGTGGGTGGAGAAGAGTGTCAGGAGTAATTTGTGACAGATGAGTACCAGTAAGAGTGAAAGGGAAGGTCTACAAGAGGGTAGTGAGACCAGCTATGTTATACGGGTTGGAGACAGTGGCATTGACAAAAAGGCAGGAGTCAGAGCTTGACGGGGCAGAATTGAAGATGTTAAGATTTGCACTGGGTGTGACGAGGATGGGCAGGATTAGGAATAAGTATAATAGAGGGTCAGCCCAGGTTGGAAGGTTTGGAGACAAAGCCAAAGAGGCAAGATTACGTTGGTTTGGACATGTGCTGAGGAGGGATGCAGAGTATACTGGGAAAAAGATGCTAAGGATGAAGCTGCCAGGTAACAGGAAAAGAGGAAGGCCTAAGATAAGGTTTATAGATGTGGTGAGAGAGGATATGCAGGTGGTTGGGGTGACAGAGCAAGATGCAGAGGACAGGAGGAAATGGAAACAGTTGATTTGCTGTGGTGACCTCAACGGGAGCAGCCAGAAGAAGAAGTTTACTGGGAGAGTCTGACTGGGCATGAATACTGTTTTCAGTGGAGGCCCGGGGAGAAAAGCTCCAAGATACATAGTTCAATTAAAAAACTACATAGTATTATCACATGAAGTGTAGTAACAAATAATAGAATCAAAACAGGATAAATAAAGTCAGATCAGAAATCATACTGTGAATATTAAACAACAATCATAGGCTATTGAACACCTAGTAAAGTACAATCAGTAATGATAACCAAAGTAAAGATGTTAAGCATTTTAAATATGGAAAAACGACTAAGAGAAAGGAAAGAGATTTTGCAGTTGAGGGGAGATTAGGAAATGGAGTTAAAGTATGGAGCTATAAGAGTAACTGGTACTTTGGCTAATAAGAGAAGTGAGGAAAGGAAAGGAGAAAAAGAAGATCAAGGAAAAGAGAAGGAAGGGAGGGGAGAGAAAGGAAGAGAAGAAAGGAGTGATGGGTAGTGTCGGCCTGGTGTAAGACATGTGCAGAGCCAGGAGTTAAGGAGAAATCTCTTTAGAAATTGTTTGAATATGTGACTATATAGCATTGCTCTAATATATGTAGGAATACTGTTCTGACCTTAGCTACTGAGTAGGAATATAGGCAGTGACTGATAGATTTTTTGGGTTTATGGATTTCAATAAGGTGTTTCTCAGATGAGCGAAGAGGGTGATTAGAGAGGTAAAGAAATGTGCTGGTTGCTGGGCAGGATAAGGATTTGTATACCATTTTATGAGGAAGGAGGAGTTGGGTGAACTTCAGGTAGTGAGGTAACTCAAGCCAGCTTAAATATCTGAGGGTGAAGCAGTGTTGGGAGTTGTATGACTGGCTGCAAATCTAGCTACTTTGTTATAGCAAGGTTCAAGTTTTAATCTTAAGGAGATCTGAATGTTGGTGAAAATGGATGAGGCATATAGTAGTGAAGGAAGGAGTTATGTATTGGCCAGGATAACTCTTGAGGAGTTGGTAAAGAATCTTTTTGATCTATAGAGCATGCCCAGTTTTTGGTGTGCTTTATTTATTTATTTATTTATTTATTTCACTTTTAAATATGAAAATCAAATTTCAGTTGATCTTCTATTGTGACACCAAGTAACTTTGTGTGAGGTACAAGTTCAATTTCACTATTGCTGAGAGCGAATATTCTGAAGGTGTCTTTTATGTGTGTTTGGGGTTTGAGGAGAAATAAGAGCATTTTTGTTTTATTTTGGATGTCAGAAAAGCTTATTGTCACTGGGTCAGTTTTTAATAGAGCTGAAAGCCTGCTGAGTGATAGATTGTAACTGGGAAGGACTATTAGATGAGCAAATGACAGTGGAGTCATCTGCATACTGTATGTGTAGCTTGTTGTGAAGATGTATGTAGATCATTTATCATCTTCTTTTTTCAGCTTTTCCCAGTTAGGGGTCACCACAGTGGATCACCAATCCGCTCATAATTGGCAGTGGAGTTTTACAGTGTTGAGTTGCCAGCCCAGCGCCCACCCTTCCACAGAAGGCACACACACGTACACACACACACCTAGGGCCAATTTAGAGTGTCCAATCCACCTACAGCATGCCTTTGGGATGTGGGAGGAAACCAGAGCACCCGGAGGAAACCCACGCGACCACAGGGAGGACATACAGATTCCACACAGAAGGCAACCCAGCCAAGGATCGAACCAGAGAACCTCATGCTGTGAGGTGGCAATGTTAAGCACTGCACCACCGTGGGCACCCCTATGTAGATCATTTATAAATATGTTAAAAAGGAGAGGGTCAAGTACACAGTCTTGTGGGACACCTGTATTAACTGGGGGAAAAAGATGAGTAAGTAGAGAGCCATTTAACTGATTGCAGCCGTTAGGTAGCTAGAGACACATATGACTATTATACTGGAAAAGCCTAAAGCAGACATTTTTGAGAGTGGTTTGGTGTGTGAAACTGTATCAAAAGCTTTAGAGAGATCTAAAAAGAGGGAAGAAATGAAATTGTTATCTCTGGCTTTAATGATATGGTCTAAAAAAGGCAACAAGAGCAGTTGTGCTATGATCTAGGTGAAAGCCATTTTGGGTAGAGGTTAATAGATTTTCTTGGACTAAGTATTGTAAATGTTGTTCATGAATACATTTTTCTACGATCTTGGAAAGATGAGACCAAATTGCAATTGGTCTGAAGTTTGCTATTTCAGTTGAGTTCCCCCTTTATGAAGAGGAATGATGTAAAAATGTTTCCAGAGAGATGGGACATATGACTCACAAATGATTGATCAAGATGGAGATTGGGCAGGTAATAGAGGGGGCAGCAATCTTTAGATATTCATATGGGAGATTGTCTACAGAGGGTGAGCAGGGCTTAAGTTTGTGTAATAATGTCTTACATAGGAAGTAGAGACAGATTTTAAGTTGAAAATGACATTGTTAGAGCTTTGAAGTTTAGCAGGGGTTGCAGGATTCTGTAGGGAGTTTTGGGTGAGGGTGGTTATTGAGTCTATAAAGTGGGAGTTCAATTTAGAAGCAGTGTTTAAGGGTGAGATGTCTGGGCAAGGGTTTTGGGTGTTAGAAGTTCTAGTGTATAATATTTTCTTGATAGTAGACCAAAATTTTGGGGCGAGGGTTGTGTTTTTGGTTATCCTGTGGGTTGAAGTAATAATATTTCTTGTCAGCAGTTATTTGTTTTGGGTCTATATTATATCCTCGAACGCTTAAAAAAGTGAACGCTGATTGATCGAACTTATTTTCACGAAACTGTAAAATATCGAAGCAGCAGAAACTTGAATTTTTTCCTAAGGAAAGAATTTGGTTGTCCGTTTCTGTTGCTATGGTATTTTCAGTGTTATGGTGGAAAGTTACCGGTCGGATTCAGGTAAGTGTGCAATTGTGTGGATGTGAGTGCTAGGGTAATTTAGGTGAGTTAGGGTTAGGGCTCGGGTTAGGTGTGTGTGCGATTGAGTGGACATGAAGGTTAGGGTGGATTTAAGTGAGTTAGGGTTAGGGAGCGGGTGAGGTGAGTGTGCGATAGTGACGGACCTTAGGGTTAGGGTTTGGGTTAAGGTAAGTGGGTAGTTAGTGGTGTGTGCATAGTTTAGTGTAGGGTTAGGTATCAGATTTTAGGTGTATATGTGTGGATTTCTGTTTGTTTGGTGTGCTTGTGTTGTGTGTATGTGTTTTGGATCAGCGATTTTTTTCCCTGGGAAAAAAATCACTGATCTGACATTTCGAGATTGTAAGCTTTCGCTTAAATTAGGTCGATCAATCAGCGTTCGCTTTTTTAAGCGTTCGATGATATAATATAGACCCTTTGTTTTTTTGTCATGTTTCAAAGTTGTTTGTAGGTCTGTAGGTGAGCTTGAAATTTGTATTTTTGCCAGTTTCTCCAAGCTTTGTCTCTCTCATACATTAATTGTCTACTAGAAGCCAGAGTGACTGGATGAATTTAACTCTCTTTTTTCTTATAGGAGTGAGGCTATTGAGAACATCAAGAAATATTGTGTTAAATTTTAGAACATTATCCAGTGGTAGGAATAGAGGCTGGACAAATTAATGTTATTAAGAATGTCTATAAAGATGTCAGAATTGAAATTTAAGAGGTTACGGCAGTTTGTATAAAGGTGCTGTTTGATAGGTTGATTTGCTAGTCTCTGAACATAGGTGGGATGGTGATCACTGAGGGAGTCTGGGAGGGTTTTTGTAGAGTCATAAAGGTTTGGATTTGAGACTAGGATCTAGTCCAGAGTAGTCCCAGTGCTATTAGCTTTGCTGACATGACTATGGGAAGTTATGAGTTGTTTGAAACCATACAGATTGACACTAGTGGAAGGGTAGTCTGATCTCAAGGTTTGCCAGTTAATGTTGACATCACCAAGAATTATTATTTCATGAGAAGTGAAACTAGATACCTAATGGACTATGTCTTCCAGAATAGGGATGTTATTTCCTGGGGGAATATATAGGGCAATTATACAAAGTGTTGTATGCTCATTTAATTTACAGTGAGAGACAAGGACATCAGCAGAGAGGAATTTAGGTAGTGAAGGACAGACAGAGATATTGTGATTGCTACACCACCACCTTTTTTATTTACTCTATCAGAGCGGATGATAGTATAGCCAGGGAGGGAGGGAGAATTTCGGAGTCTTTTATATGTGGTTAGAGCAAGTTTCTGTAAGAATAATAATATCTGGGGAGTAATGAGTGATAATCAAAAGAAAAGCACCAGGTCAACAACGAAGGTGCAAACAGTTTATTGGGCTAACCACAAAGTTCACCACAGCAATCCACATACGCAGTGTAAAACACATCAACGTTTCGTCAATCCTTCTTCAGAAAATACATAAAACGATAATGAGTGATCCAGGAATGAAATTCAGAGACTTCGTTTACTATACTTTGAATATTCATGAACATGATTTTCAAATATTTAGTGGATGTTACAGTAGAAGAGAAAGCAGGTGGAGAAGACAGGCAGTCAGGACCTGGGTTTGGGTGGATATCACTGCATAATATGATCTTTTTACAGTATGCGTACACTAGTGATGGTTTAGGTATGTTAGTATTAAATTTAAATTTTACCTCATATGGGTTGGGAGAAGGGTTAAGAATTTTATATCTGAAAACGAGATAGGCAGTAAGCCAAATAAGCTAGAAGCAATAGTAATAGTGAATGACTGCCAAGTGACATAGGCAGTGTGAGCAAGGGTACAGGAGTGAGAAATAGTTGCAATAAGTATCATATAGCATGTAAGGTATGATAGTAATAGGAGTAGATGTATGGATAGAAAGGTGAGCATATGTGGTGTGCAATAGAAACAAGAGCCTTGAAGACGATGGAGAATAGATGTAACATGTATATATAATTACATTATAGAAGGAAATAAAAATAATTAAAACATCAATAAATAAAAAAAATTAAAAAGAATTAGGTAGAAATTTGAATAGGTATGTAGCATATGGAATAGCAGTATACACGTCGATAGTAGCCACTGAGTATTCCAAAACGTTTACTGTAGCCACAAACAAATGGAAAAAATTATACAGCAGACCATGAATGCCTTATAAAGCTCATTACATGCATTTTCGTCTATTCATTGACTTCATCAGATAATTAATGAATCAGTCTATTTTACTGGTATATATATACACAATCCTTAATTGTAGAACCAATAGAATTCATTATCTCATTAAAATCCCGCTAATTTTTGTTAGGATGCCATTGTATACATCAAAAACCATTTGTGCAAAACTTAAATCTTGTATTTTTTACATTTTATTAGTTAAAAACTTTGTATGAATTAAAAAACGTTATTATATTATTATATTCCGTTTGTTTGTGGCTACAATAAACGTTTTGGAATACTCAGTGGCTACTATCTCCGTGTATACTGCTATTTCGTTGGATTTTCTTGGTATTTTTGTGCAGTTTCCTTGGCTTGGATTTTTATGTAGCATATGGGATACTAAGAATGTGAAGCACAGAGAAGGCTGAAAGGAGAAGAAAGAGGACAGCTGTAGAGATATAACACATATAAAGGATATATAAAGGAGAGAAAATGCTAAAGACAAAGGAGTGTAACAGGAGGCAATAGTGGGTGTAAACAATGAGATGGAGGCTGAGTAGTGCTGTGGAAGAGAAGTATAACTAGATAGGTGGAGATATGGATGGTATGGTTTGAGTAGTGGGTGTTAGTGACAGATGAAGGCTAGCAGAATGATGGGCTGCTTGCATAGGTAGAAGAGGAGTTATGCACAGGAAGAGGAGGATTTTGTGTGGGTATGAAACTAGAGATAGTGGGGAGTGGGTTAGATTTGGGTTAGAGTAGGGCGTGAAATGAGCCTGAGCAAAGCATGGGTGAACAGAGTGGGCTGCACCAGCTGAAATAGCAAAGTATGGAATGGGAGAAAAAAACTATCTGTAGGCTTAGCTGTGAGCAAGGTAAGAAGTCTTATGTGGTAGAAAGAATAAAAATGTAATGTCATTAGAAAAGCTGTTCGTAGGAAGAGCAAAGTAACAAATAGTAGCAGAAGGTGCAATGTTACAGAGTCGTAATAATTCTATGGGTTTAGCAGAAAGAGTTTCAAAGCAGAGGTTAACCATGTGCAGGTGTAGTGAGAAAAGCCTGCCTAAAGAGATACTAAGTACTGCAGTTTATTATTTTTGTTATGTTTCAGTAAGGGAAAGGTTAACATTTACATGTTACAGACAGTGAATGCATTGGAAGTTATAGGAAAAGATAGACAGATTTATACTGCAGCAAAGAACACAAAATAGAGTGTCATTCTGAAGAAATATGTGAGCATGTTTGGTATGTGAAATGTGAATTTAGTAGTTAGAACCCAAAGAGAATTTACAAATTATTCCCTAAGGTACAATGACTGGGTTACACTGGATAAAATTATATATCACAGGAACTTGTACATTTCATTGAAAAAATGAACATATCTAATGAATATTTCAGATTATGCACCAATAAAATCTAAGATAAAGATGCAGGGTAATGAAGTAAAAAAGAGACATGGTTGCTTTCCTACTTATCTGTTAAAGAAGAAAACAAATAAGAAATGGATCGGGGAAATGATTCAACAATTGTTAAGGAAGATAGACATTTTGTCAGAAGGGATAGCTAATGAGTGGGATAAAATGAAAACTGACTTTGAGAACATTATAAAATAAGGAGAAGAAATATGAAATAGAAATTGCTTAGTGGGGTTGATAAAGCTTAAGGTATAGGTTCATAGGTAGGTACTAGGCTATTGGCTATAAGCCTAGCCAAAAAGGTACCCTGGCTTTCGCCACCCAAGATAATTATTTTCCTGTGCCCCTGTTGAGCAGAGCCACAGAGATGATCCTCGGGGTGAATTTCCTATTTCCCATCCAATCATCAAGACTTTTCTTGAAGAGAGCTAATGAGCTTTGTTTCGTATAGATAGGTTGTTTGTTCCAGAATGTGGGAAGACTCTGGGACAGGAATCTATCCCTCCAGCATGTTCTGTTTATTGTAGTGACAAGGTTTAGGTCCCTAGAGCGTGTAGCTCAGAGAGATTGGGATTTCTTTAAGTGAAGCATGTCCAACAGTTCTGTGTTTGACATAGCTTTGTATGTTAGGCAGAGATCTCCTCTGAGTAGGCGATATGCGACGGAGTAAAGCTGGAGTTTTTTGAGACGGTCTGCATAGGGCATCTGTTTAAGGCCAGTAATCCTCTTTGTGAGGTATTTCTGTGGCCTTTCCAGTTGTTGTAGATGTCTTGTGAGGTACATACCAAAAGGGGCATTGTACTCTATAATGGGTCTAATGAGTGATGAGTAGAGGGGAACAATGACCTCTTTTTTCCTGGATGAGAAAACGTTTGTGATGAAGTGTGCCACGTAGAAGCATTTCCTGACTACTGCGGTGATGTGATTATCAAAGGAGAGACTACTGTCCACCTGTGTCCCAAGGTCTCTTATCACACTTTCAGTGTTAAGTAGACTATCACCTATGTGGTAACTCATGGGTACAGAGCTTTTACCAAAGCGGATGACAATGCACTTTTTGGCATTGAGCTTGAGGCCATGGCTTTGACACCAGGCATCTGTCTCCGTGAGGCCCTTTTGTAGGATGTCCACATCGTTAGGAGTTTTGATTATGGCTCCTAGTTTGCAGTCATTTGCGAACTTCATTAGTCAAAGACCTTCTGTGTTATCTTGTACTTCAGAAAAGTAGATACCAAACAGGAGAGGACCCAAGACTGAACCCTGTGGTACTCCACTTGTCACTGGTCTGAAGTCAGATTTGGAGTCTGCTACTTTCACAGTGTGGGTTCTGTCAGTGAGCCAGTTGGCAACCCATCTTGTGACATAGGAATTTATACCTAGTTTAGTGAGTTTATCTATAATTCCAGAGTGGGGGATGGTGTTAAAAGCCTTGGTGAGATCTAGATAGGCTGTGTGAGCCACCTTACCCTCGTCTACGGCTTTGGCAACTGTTTCAAAGAAGTCTATAATGTTTAGGAGACATGATCTGCCTTTTACAAACCCGAACTGGGTGGGGTCCAGAGTTTGGAGATTACCAATGTCTTTGTGTATAAGATCCATGATGATACATTCTATGGCCTTGCAGACCAGGCTCGTTAGGCTAATGGGGCAGTAGTTCCTGGGGTCCATGGTGGCTCCTCCTTTGTGGAGTGGGATAACCTTTGCTGTGCACCATTCAGTGGGCACAAAGCCTGAGGTGAGGCTATGATTGAACATGGTGCTTAGGTGGGGTGCCAGTTCATTCTGCAGTTCATGTAGAACGCAGCCTGGGATGTTGTCAGGTCCCATGGATGCTGTGTTCTTGGCTTTGGAGAGTGTGGTTTTTACCTGTGCCACCGTGA